>NC_139148.1:113774546-113935254 GCF_964270905.1 Leucopleurus acutus | reverse complement strand
CCTTTTTAAAAGGGAATTCAAACCTAATGAATTTGTCTCATTCACTTTTAAAATGAACAAAAACAATGTTTACTTCAACAGGTAAAACAAATAGAATACATTGCTGTCTCTTCTTTTAACCATTCGAAGAGCAGAAGCACAGAAAAAGCTAAGGAGAATAAAAAGAAAAATGGTGGAGTAAAGGGGGTGATAGAAGAGGAAAAGAGGAGAGAGTTGAAATAGAGAGAAATGAAGAAAGAGACAGAGGGCCAGAGAAATATTCATAGAAGGTTAAAGAACAGACATTGAGAAATGCAGGGAAAGACAGAAAGAAATGGCAGAAGGTGAGAAAAATAGAAGCAGTTTATTTGAAATAGAAGTCAAATATTTCACCAATTTAAGTGTTTTTATTAGCTTGCAAAAATAATAAAATTTTAAAAATTTCCCCAGTTTTATTAGCTTTTTAAAAACCTAGATATAAATCTTTGGGCTCTCCTGATCATTATCCTTATGAATATTCATGGATACAATTAAAGTGAAAATCTCATCTTGCAGTGTAACCTTTTATTAATGTTATTTCCTGTACAATTTTTTGTTTCTCTACAGTGCTTAAATAATTTCATTGTATTAATATATAATAAATAGCTCAATCATTCCCCTATTGTTGGATATTTAGGTTGCTTCAAGCCTTTTGATATTCAAACTAAGGCTGCTTTTTTCTTCTTCTGTTGAATTATTACCTTAGAGTAATTTCCCAGGATTGGGATTCCTTGTTCCAGGACTATGGACATTTCTATGACTGTTGACCCAATTTGCAATGCCATCAGCAACTTGAATGAGCCTATTCTTCCAAAGCCTGTAGAGTATTGGGTTTTATAAATTGTTATTTGGGGCAATTAAATTAAGTATCAAATGGTGTCTCCTAGTTAGAACAATATAGATTTCTTCTAGGGTGATGATGTTCTTTGACCATTTGTCCCTTGGGTATCTGATAATTGTCTTGTACCTGTATAGCACCTCTGTCTACAGTTTAGATGCTAGTCATATATCTATGATCTTCCTAGCGTTTCCACCATTTAATCTTAGTTTCGATAATGGTTTTACATTTTTGTATTATGTTGTCCTCTCTGACCAGTCTTTTCTTTGCAGTGTTTTCTATTACTTCAAAACTTTTAAAATTCCTATAGTTAAGTTAAATACTCTAGTCAGTTCCTAATTTTTAAAATTTTCTTTAACTATTTAATTTTTTTATTTCATGTAGAAAGAATCATTATATATGGTAAGAGATAAAGCCTTATGTTAATTCCTCTCCATATCCATGACCAGATAACCCAGGTGAATTTACTTCATAATGGGTACTTTCCCATTGTTTTGTTATGCTTTGTTCATCACAGATTCAATTCTTACATTTATTAGAGCCTTTTCGTGGTCTCACTTTTGTGTTTACTAATCGATATTTCTGATTTGCATCTGAATTCTGCCATTTCAACTAGTGTTAATTTACAGCACATTCTAATATTTGATAATTCTTTTAGACTTTTGTTTCTCTAGGATAGTCATGCACAATTGTTACTACAAATGAATGTGGTATCTTTTTTGAAATAAGACATAGTTTCATTTGAATTGTCTACATCTATAAATCAATCTGTGAAGAAGTATTAGCTTCACACTATCAGTCTTCCCATTCAGAAATGTAGCATGACTTTACATTTATCCATATTTTTATTTCTGCCATTAAGTTTTCATATTATTTCTTTTTCTCACACTTATTTCCAAATACTTTAGTGTTTTTCTTTATTGAAATGTGTTACCTTTTCTCCTTTTTGCCTTACTGATAGATATTTTGATGTGCTGAACTCTGTAGTTTTGTCTAATCACTTGAAGTTAATTCTGTGGCTTTTCTAGGTATATACTAATGTTATCTAAAAATTCTCTATCTTTAGTTTCTTCCTTTCCAATATTTACTTCTAATTTGTTTATTTATTTATTTGCGGTACGCGGACCTCTCACTGTTGTGGCCTCTCCCGTTGCGGAGCACAGGCTTCAGACGCACAGGCTCAGCGGCCATGGCTCACGGGCCCAGCCGCTCCGTGGCATGTGGGATCTTCCCGGACCGGGGCACGAACCTGTGTCCCATGCATCGGCAGGCGGACTCTCAACCACTGCACCACCAGGGAAGCCCCACTTCTAATTTATTTTCATACCTTATTACCAAAACAAGAATTTCCAGAAACACTAAGCTTATACATGAGTGAAAGCTCCCTTACTTAGGTCCAGTTTATAGGAAATGACTTTGTTTTTCCAATAGGCAGATTAATTCTTTATCATCCTTTATCGTGTTAAAGAGGTAGTTCACTATTCCTATATTTAAAAGATGTCAACCATAACAAGGAGTTGGATTTTATCAAAGGCCTTTTTTTAACATCTTTATTAGAGTATAATTGCTTTACAATGGTGTGTTAGTTTCTGCTTTATAACAAAGTGAATCAGCTATACGTATACATATATCCCCATATCCCCTCCCTCTTGCGTCTCCCTCCCTCTCACCCTCCCTATCCCACCCCTCTAGGTGGCCACAAAGCACCGAGCTGATCTCTCTGTACTATGCAGCTGCTTCCCACTAGCTATCTATTTTACACTTGGTAGTGTATATATGTCCATGCCACTCTCTCACTTCGTTCCAGCTTACCCTTCCCCCTCCCCATATCCTCAAGTCCATTCTCTACATCTTCATCTTTATTCCTGTCCTGCCCCTAGGTTGGTCAGAACCTTTTTTTTTTTTTTTTTGGATTCCACATATATATATGTGTTAGCATACGGTTCAAATGCCTTTTTGGCATTTACCGAGATGACCATACATTTTTCCATAATATTGATATTTTTGACTAAATCATCTTTACATATCTGGGATAAACAATATTTGATCAAGGCTTAAAATGATTTTAGTAAGTTTCTATATTTTATTGGCATCATTTTGATTAAAATGCCCATATCAGTGAGAGGCAGTATGGTATAGCAAGTGTCTGAGTTCAAATCCAGCTGGACCCCATAATCACCCCATGTCTCTGCGTAAGTGGCAGAGACAACTAACTTTGAATCCTGGTTCTGCCACTTAATAGCTTTGCTAATTCGTTACTTTGGATGAGCCTCACTTTCCTGTTCTTAACATGGGGACATAATGATATTTACCTTATAGAGATTATTGTGAGGATCAAATGAGCTAACTTGTGAAAAATGCTTAGTACAGTGGCTGGCATGGAGTAGTTCCATAGTAAATGGCTGCTATTATAAAGATCATATGCTTAAGTGATAATAAGCCGTGTTTTTCTCTTTTATATCATTCTTATCTTTTGAATCTATTCTTACGTTTTTGTATCGTTTTTATCTGTATCATTCTTACCACATTTCCCTCTGAAGAGAATTTTAAGAAATATACCATACGTTTCAGTACTCAAGGATAATTTGTATAACATCTCCTTCAAAGGCTTGGGGAAGAAAATCACCTTATAAATCCATCTGGCCTGGGTGTGTTTTGGAGCGTGTGAGTCTTTAATATTTCTCCTGTTTTCTTCTGCGTTTATTAGAACGTATTCAGATAATTCTGACAGTTTTGTCCAAGTGAAAGAAAAATATGAATTTCAGAAATTTTCTCTGCAACCTGAGAATGTTGATCTAGTCATTATCTATGTTTGCAATGATTTCAAGATGTAACTAGTTATTGGATGGCCTCATCACTCCTTCTGTAAGAAATACAGTCTGCATCATTTTACAAAGGGGTTACCTTGGAAGCTGACATTTATTTGACTGTCTAAACCTTTTTAAAAATGAGAGTCTGCTGTCTTTTTTTCCTGTTTATCTAATCAGAACCTTTGTGTGAACCCCAACCCCCCAATTCCCAGCTCTGAATGGAAAATGGAAAAGGCTTGTCAGAAATGGATGAATAATCAGTGTCTATAGCCCTTCAACCACCCTTAAATAGCCAGAGGCTTCTGTATGGAATGGCCACAAATGATGTCGTGGGGCTGCAGGCTGCGGAGCCATTGCTAGAACAGCAGCAGCAAACAGGACTATTTGCTAATGACATTAGGTGGTGACAATAATTCCACAGGTTCAAAAGAGAAAGGAGGTGCTTCACATTTTTGTGCATAGCACGACCCTGCCCGCATGTCCAATACTGTAGCATCTGTTGACCATCTTTGAAAAAGAATAATAAATGAGTTATGTGCCTTCGCAGAGGAGTAAAAACATAATTCTGGTAGAATAAGTTGAGAGTTCAAAAGTCCCTCAAAACCATGGGGCACTGATATCTGAGAGCGTTTTACTTTTCATCATCTTTAAAAACACAGCAACATTTGTTTGATGATGGATTACAATAATCCTTTTGTTACTAAACCATTACATAACTTTTAGAATTCTTTCCTGTATCCATCCAAGTTAATTAGATTTATTGGAAGAACAGGCCACTTGAGAGGCTGCTGCATCCTTACCTACAGTCTTAGCTTTACATCTGTATGTGTGTTAAGACATAACGAGAGTACATTCCCTAAGTGTATTTAAATGTTTGCTTACCTGCTGTATTTGACTGGCTGCAGGGAGAGGGACAGGAGTGAAAATTTAAATCCAAGTAATGTGAAGCACTGACCTTTGAAGATCCATTAGGAGCAGTGGTTCTGAGGCTATCCCAAAATGCAACGAGAGAAGTGTACGTTATTCAGAGACTATAATGTACATACATTGTTTTCAGAACTCATCTAGTGGGTCAGTGAGTACACAACTTGATTTTTCCTGGGTCGTGACCCCAATCACGCCGAAGGAAAAGAGAAGAAAAGAAAATGTTGTCTAGCTCTACCCACTCCACTAAAGTGGAAAGTAATTCCAAGGTGAGTCTACCCCAGAGAGCAAATGGGCCCTTTTAAAATGCTGAGGGGAGGGGACAGCAATTTCCTACTGCCTTTGAAAACACTCCCTAATGACCTGGTGGCATGGAAATTTGCCTAGCTTCATTTGTCACACCACCCTGGATACAAGGGGGACAGTTTACCAGGCTCAAGTTTGTTTATAAGGTTGTTCTCCCCTTCAGTGTGGAAAAGAGAGAATAATAGAGTCTCATTTGCAACTTTCACTGGTCAGAAATTTCCAGCAAGAGACAGTGTTGAAGCTGTGCTATGCTGAGAACCAGCAAACTGACCTACTTGTGACTTGAAATTTATGATAAAACAATTATTTCAGCCATGCAATAACAACAAAATCAAGCCAGCTTGTGTGGGATTAGGGAAAGCCAGAGTGTCCCACAGGAGATGTGGTTTGCCACGGTGGGCAGAGGTAAGGGAACCAGTGTTGACCCAAGTTATGTTTAGCATAAAGACTCCTTTGTTGACTCGCTGTGATAACAGTTCCTCATTTGTTAGATCATTGGGTATAAAGTTATATAATTCAGCCTTGCCCTTCTCTCCAGCCTACTGTGGTAGCCAACACCTCCTACTTTTAGCTATGGCAGTTCCTGGACTGCAAAAGCCATTTCCTATATGTCAGCCAACTTTGACTTTTAGAGTAGGGCAGGTCATTTGGCAAGTTGGAAGGGAGGTGGGGAAAGGTGGTTAGGAATGAAAGTGTCTTTTTTCCCTTTTTTCAAATAACTAGAAACTCCTGCCTTCTGTTTGACTTATGCTACGATTCTACCCACTATTACAAACCTATCAGACACCGCCCCTGCACGTTGTCCTGATAACTTTCACAGTGTTTGTCAGATGCCACAAAGGGTTTTTCTCAATTATTTAAAGAGCACAAACTGCTCCTATTATCCCACATTTAACAGTGATTGATTTCTTGCCTAATATCAGCTGGAGAATTCTATTTGGATCAGTCGGGCAGAATTTTTTAAAACGTAATGAGCCTGAGAATTCACTCCACTCTTCTATCTCACTGCTGCTTAAATATCTCCTGTAATGTTTTTGCACTTTCTGCAGAGCATGTAGAACTCTGTACTGGGGTAAAGCAGTTCATTGCAGGAAAAGCAGCCCATGAATTGCTATGAGCTTGTCACTGAGGATCCTGCATATGTGTGTGTTTTCAGCTACAACTGTCCTCCTAAGATTAAATAAAAGCATGCGTTTATTATTGTGGGGCGCTCCAATTAAGGGACAGCTGGTGTTCCTATTACACTTGCATTAAATCAAAACTTGTAATTTAGCTATCCAGATGTACATTATTTTAAGTCAAAATATATAATTGCATTTGCTTTGTACATTTGTCATTCAAAAGTATCTGGTACCCTACCTTAGGGCTCCTCCTACCCTTCAAACTCCGTTAAAGAGGGGGAACTATTCGCACAGATCAATGATTCCCTTTCTGAGGTTAGCGTCTTAAAGGGAAATAAAGGATTTGTAGAAGGGACAGGACCCAGGAAGGCAGGTGTTGAGTATTGGTGTGTATATAAATATATTTTTTTTGCCTTCAGTGGGCCGACATATTTATTCACTAAGGTCATTTTTGGAATTACCTATTTCACCTTACCTGTATCCGAAGTGACTATAAAAGTACAGCTTTGAACCACACTGCATTTCTCATTGGCAATTCTGTTCCTGCAGCTCTAGAAACTTTGTTGCCTCCCTCCCCCGCCCCCTCCGGGGCTGTGTGCAAGCTCTGTTTGTTCTCGCTTTTGTAAAACCTGAGCCTTATGATTTGTCCCCCCTCCCCTTCCCTTAACAATGAAATAAAAAGCCTTTGCAGCGGGGGCTGGGCCGGCGGGTTGGGGGGAAAAGGCGCCACACCCCCTGAGAATAAAGCCCGCGCTTCGCTCCGGGAGAACCGAGCACGAATGAACGAACCACACAAAGAATATATTTGGCGACGGAACAGCGCCCTACAGGAAGAAAGTGCCCGCACTCAGAGCGGGATCCGGCGCGCGACTTTTTGGCGCTCTCCGGGAGCAGCGAGAAGTAGGCGGAGGACAGAGAGTCCCGGGCTGGGCGCGGGAGCGGGGGCAGCACGCAGCCCCATTCCCACGCGTCCCGGGCTGGGAGCGGCGCGCGCCGGACCAGGTGAGGTCGGCGGCGGCGGCGGCGGCGGCGGCGGCGGGGCCGGTGCGTGGTGTGCCACGCTACCTGGCCGGGCGGGGCGGAGCCGGGCGGCCGAGGGCGGCAGCGTGCCGCCTCCCAGCCCGGGAGCGCCCGCGCGCCGCTCCACTGCCCGGCGGAGTTTGGCGGGAGTTGCCGTTCGGGCGCCCGAAGCCCCCTCGCCGGCGCCATGCCCTCGGCGCGCCGCGCGTGTGCCGGGCGCTGGGCGCGGCGAGGGCCTGCCCGCCGCAGGGGCCTGGGCCGCCGGGTCAGCGGGCGCTGCCGGGGGCCGGCGGGCGGAGGGCACGCCTTTGGCTGCGGCCGGGCGGGGTTTGGACCGGGGTTGCCATGGCAGCCGCTACCCCGGCCCGGAGCCCCACGCCCGCTTGCCGCTGGGGAGCCGGGGAGCTCTAGGTGTGCTCCAAGTGGACTAAACCAAGCGCTAGGGAGGCGCGGGGAGGGCCGGCCCGGGTTCCCCGCTGTTCCCCGGCCCGCCGGCCGGCCCCGGGGAAGGGCCCCGAAGTAGTCGAGTAAAAGAAAATCTTCTGGCCTCTGGGCCCGAAAGGAGGCTCGCCAAAGCACGGGGCGTGGGGGGAAGAGGGGATCGGAGGGATTGTCGCCTCCGTCCTGGAGTCCCCGTGTGCGTGTCTCTCGCTTGACATTTTATACCCCACCGCGGCCGACTCGGAGCCGGGTTGCCCGTCCCAGCCCTGAAGTTCTGTAGGTGGGGCGGTCTTTAATTTGCTTATATCTAATGATTTCAGGAGCCTCGCTTTAAAATGGCGGCATTGAGTATCCACCCCTGCTAGAGGCTCTCCCGGCACCGGGGCCACCTCGCGCAGCGCTGCTTTTGCTTCTGCCGCTAACAGATGGCATGTGCTGCTGTCGCTGCCGCTGCCCCCGCCGCTGCCGCTGAGAGCGGGACCCCTTAGGCTCTGGGTTCGCAGTAGCAGCCGAAGGTAAGGATGGCGAGGAGTTGGGGTTGTTGAGCGTGGCTGCCTTCCTAGGACGCCGACGAAATCGAATGCCTTTTAAACTTTACTTTTCAAAATGGCAAAGAGAAGGAAAAGTAATCCTGCAACTTTTTGCAATTTTAGGGCTTTGATCTGTCTTATTGTTCTGCTTCCTTCTTTTTTCCCTTTCTTTTTACTTCTTCTTCCTTTATATATATTGCATATATAACCTATATATAATATACATTTTGTAATTTAAAGGAACTTGCATGGCATATTATCAGCAAATGCTTCTAGCCACTCATTTCCCCGTGGCCATGCGATATCGTGGGCAGTGCCCCAGCTTTCATGCTGAGCCGTGTCTCTTGCCGCTCTGGATCAACACATTTGGGCAGCTTGCTTTTACTACCGGCATCTGAAGGGCCTGAAGGTAGATTTTAGGAGACTATTGAAAAGGTAACTTTAATTTTTAGCGTTCACACAAATAGCTCTTATGGTCAGAAAATGAAATTAAATCAAGACGAGCAACCCAAGTTAACATTCAGGTGATTCAATTGTGTAGTTTTATCATTAGTAGACCTACTGTGTGTTTTCTGACTATTGATTGGTATAGATTGATACAACAGTGAGGGTGAATTTATTGTTGCTGTAATTAAGGTAGTGTGTTTTCCAAAAGTTCTTTTTTCTTAGATGTTCCTTAAATGCTAGTGTTTATGAATTGGGCATGGATCCCCACAGCCTAATGCTACACATGTATTGAGTTCATGGGAAACCATCAATTAAAACAAAACTATTGCAAGATTTAATTTTGAAATGGTTGATAATTTTTCGCTCTGTTGACTCCCTGGTTTAATGTCTTTGGGTGGTTACTGATATAATGGTTGGAAAGTAGACTGTTGAAATAGTTGTACAAAAGACTAGACATCGGTGTTTAATACAATTGACTTGAGGTTTTTTTCCCTTTGATGAAAGGCATATTGTCAATGAAGCTTAACAGAGACCTCAGATTTTTCTAGTTACATTCACATTTTCCATTTTGCCTATGAAAATCTAGTCCTTAATGGTTTTTTTAAATAAATTTATTTATTTATTTTTGGCTGAGTTGAGTCTTTGTTGCTGGGCACGGGCTTTCTCTAGTTGCAGCGAGCGGGGGCTACTCTTCATTGCGGTGTGTGGGCTTCTCATTGCAGTGGCTTCTCTTGTTGCAGAGCTCGCGCTCTAGGCGTGCGGGCTTCAGTAGTTGTGGCTCGCGGGCTCTAGAGTGCAGGCTCAGTAGTTGTGGCGCATGGGCTTAGTTGCTCTGTGGCATGTGGGATCTTCCCGCACCAGGGCTCGAACCTGTGTCCCCTGCCTAAAAGGGCTTCTGCCCACAGCCCAGCTGATACTATTCAACCTCTGTCCACTTTCGACTTCTCCCAAAGCAGTAGAAGCTACTTGGCTGGCAGATTCTCCTGTTATTAAATTAAGCAAGCTTCTGGGGAGTGACGGGGGGAAAAGAAATTGTTTTGCACTTATTAGAAATGGTGCAGTTTTCCTGCCCAGATGCTGTAGTGTGCCTAAAAAGAACTTAACTGTTTCCAGTGGAGTTACTATGTAATCCGTTTTCCAGATTATTGTTGGCAGAAGTGTTTGGGGCAGTTCATTGCTTCGCATCTGAAAGGAGAGTTCCTCCTGCAGGTAGAGAAATAGATACTTGCATTTTTGCAAGAGAGCAGGGGTGACCAAAAGCAGCTTCCCACGTTTTTAGTGATTACATCCTTAGATTTCAGCTCATGAAGCTTTGCTTCCTCATGTGCTGCCTTGTTGCTGAATGACTTTGGACCAAATGCATCCTTAAAAAGGGGGTGCTGGGGTGGGTGCTAAACCTTGGGCCCAGAACAGACAAGCTGAACTAGTGTCAGAGATATTAGGAAGACATTTTGCCAGTTAAACATTCTGCGGCTTCATATAGTGATGAGATTGGAGACCTTGTGTGAAAACAGGTGAAGGAGTTTGTCAGAAAAAAAAATATTTTGAGAGAGAATTGATATAGTGCTGGGCTAGGGGTGGTGACTGAATGTTTCGCTCTATTTCTAAGAGCTACTTCATTTCTCTAATTTCCTTCGCTGCTTTAAGCCCTCATAATGATTCCCAGGACTATTATAAAGTCCCTTTTTCCCCTCAACTGTCCACTGAAGGCATTTCACAACAGCTGCTTTTTAAGGGGGATAAAACCTATGATTCTGAGCTGGTATCCGAATTCTCTTTGGTAATCTCCTGAACCTACCTTTTACCTAAGCAGTGCTTTGCACAAATTAGGTGCTTAATAAATGTGGAGTTAAAAAGAAAAATGAGTAGTCGGTAAACTCACAGAGGAGCAGATTTCGTGCTCAGCTTTTAATTTAAACAGAAGATTTTCTGTTTTTTGTGAGCTGGCAAGAACCTCAAAATTTGAAGTAATTTAGAACAGCATTCCCCCTAATTGCTTGCATTTTATTTGCCTCAAATGGGTTCTCTTGCTTCTCACTGCAGTGCTAGGCACTTGTGTAATTCATCCTTCTGACCAGTAGGTGTATTATTATCTGCCCAGCTCTACCATATGAAAAAGTAATCACAGCAGCCTGGGGAAGAAAGGTTTTGTCTTTGGAGGCTGTACAGTACTGCACGTGCTGGAACAGTGGCCATATGTGGGCTGCTGTTCAGATGCTGACAGTGTAGTCGGAAGTACAATTTTGTTCTCCACCCAACTGTCTTTATATGCGAGACGGAAGGGAAGGAAAGAAGAGAGTGAGAAGCCCTAACGTGATGAAGATTTTCCTTCCGAAAAATGTACACTTATCCTGCTTAACAGCGCAGTCAATTCAGGAAGGTGGCAGAATTGTTCTGTTTCGAAATAAATCACGTTGTCTGATAGGATTACAAACAGGGATTGGGGCCTAGCAGACAAGAATAAGTTACAGTCCATGTTTGACAAGTAATTTGATCCTGTAATTAAAGTTAGATAATGGTCACTGCCATGTTAAAACTATCAAGTGTCTGAAAGAGCAGTCAGGCTACACTCACCTTGACTTCGTTAAGGTGCTTCCATACAGTTGAGTTTTCTTATAACAATGTCTAGTAGGGTGAACAGATGGATTTTTTTCCCATTATAAATGTATGTGATGTCAAGAAAGTAGAAATAAGTTTTGTTTCTTTGGGGGAATTTGCCTCTCCCTACGTGTGACGCAGTTCTCGATCCAAAAAATAGAAAGAAACCCGTGCCTCAGATAAAATGAAGTGGGCATTTTTCCTCTAAGAGAATAAACTGTTTGGGAGCAAGTAGTTTAATTGCCAACCAACCCAAAACAAACAAATACAAATTATGATCCAAAAGAAAGCAATTAAATCTGTATTAATGTAGGCTTTTAGATCTTAAGGAATCCAGATGGTCTGTGGCATTCTGCTCTTCCTCAACGGTTATATATTGCCTCAAGACAGCCAAATGACAATGCTGGAAAGGCAACTTCGAGAATTAGAATAAATAAGTTATCAGTTACATTACCAGGTGTTAATGACATCCATGTGACCTAAAAGGGGTCAGAAAAGTTTTTTTTCCAGATCATTCTAGTAAAGACAATATAAAACCATCATTTACTTCTACTTGGTTTTAAATAGAGTGACAGTGTTTTTAAAAGAGTGATGGAGAAATAATGCAATCTGGGAAGAGGGACCTTATTTTTATTTGAGAAATAAAGGTACTTCCAAGTTGTCTGGACACATGAAAGCACACACATGTGCACACATGTGCAGACTAGTTTTCATTTTACGACAATTTATACAGCCGGGCATTGATTTATTCCTGGAAGATTATGGGAAAAATACCTATTTTTACAGCAATCCTCCAACTCTAAGAATGAAAGAAAAAATGCTTCTTTTTTTAAAAGCATTCATAATAAATGCTTGTATTACATGATTCTCTCTGAGGCTCTGTATGTTCAACTCCAGTCAGTTAACTTTCAGAGAAAGGATACATTGATCACAACTCAAGAGGAAACAGAAATGAAAGGAAGCTTGCTTTAAGCACGTGTGTGTGTTTGTGTGTGTATATGTAAGTGAATATACATATGAATGTATATAACATGTACATTGTATATAACATGTATGTTGTGTATATTCACATACGTATGTCACACACGTATATATATATATACTTTTTTCTCCCTCTATATGTATATGATCCTTTTCAAGAAACTCAAGCATAGTAACCCCAGAACTCTTTATAATAGCCACGAGAACAAAGTGTTAAGGGGTAAAAAGGAGACCAATGAGAGATTTAGGAATCAATTAGGCACGCTTGTTAAAATATTATGTCCACTCTTAAGCCCTTCCTCCATCAGCATTAAGTTGGCTCATGAGTAGAAGGAGTGCTTTGTTTCTGACGTTAGGCAGGAGTTCATTTTATGCCCACACAGTGGGTGAACTTGAGGGGCTCAGAAGTGAAGGGCCTCCAGTTGAGAAAGGCAGTCTGGGCAGAATTGCAGGAGGTTGGTATTAGACTTCCAGCAGGCTCTGTGATCTCCTTAGGCCATGGGGGCATCCTAGGGACTGACAGTTTGGCGGATCTTGTTTTCCAGTGTGGATCACTCAAATTAGCTTAAAATTGTTCCCAACAGTTATTCTTTGAATCTCGAGCTTCTTGGCATTGCCCGCAACTGGTGTGGAAATCTGAAAATGGTTTCTAAGGCTTATTCAGGTTTCCTTGAATGTATGAGTAACTCCTTATTAGGCAAGTTCCTGGGTCTCCTTACCTCATATCACCAGTGCCTGGCACATACTAGGCTGTCAGTAAAACTTGGTTAAGTAAATGGGAGAATAGTCTTTCTAACTTGTTCTTTTATTTTATGAACAGCCTTCCTGTGATTTCAGGTAGCGTTATCTATTTTTGATTGACAAAAAAAAATTAACCCAACAACAAGCAGAATATCCTGCTGGAGGCGTTGGTAACAGCTCTCTCACAAGTCCAGGGAAAAGCAAGAAATGGCAACCTTTGGGCTGAGACCTCGAGGAGTAGCCTGAAAACCAGTTGCTCTTTTTCTGTCACCTGTAGTTGCATTTAGTAGATCTCCAGCACATCCCAGAGAAATCAGTCTGCAACAAGAAGTTATGTAGCAACAGTCCTTCAAATCATTTCACCAGATAAAAAAAGGAACAAAATCAGAAATACCGTGACTCAGATGCCTCGTGTCATGTATAGTTTAGAAAGTGATGAAGTGAGACAAAACCCGAAAAGGACACTGAGAGCTGTCTCATTTTCAGTCAAACACTGATTGCCCATTTAGAGGGTGAATTTGCATAGGTTTTTATTTACCAAGATACAGGTATGAATAGCGCCTCTTTTTACTGTGTCCAGAAAGCAAAGTCCACACAGTGGAAGAGACAAGAGCTGCCATTTCAGATCCACCACAATCATCTTTTGTGCCCGGAGGACCATCAGTCTTTAGGTACAGCTTTTGTAGCCTCTCCTTATATAGCGGCATGAAGAAACCAAACAAGGGGGTGGGTTTTTTTTGGGGGGGTGGCCTGTTAGCAAAAAATGAGAGTGAAAGAACCAGAGAGCTTGCATTTCACCTTTTGTTTTTAGTCTTCTACCTTCACGCGGGAAAACAAAACAAAGCAGAACAAAAGCACCGTGTACAATATTAGCTTGGGCATACATCCCATAGTATAATTCCCCAGCTGTTTGCTTTACAAACTTAGAAAATGAGATTGTCACCTAATGTTAAGGTGGCTGCTTTATTATGATTGGATTCATGTACTATATAGTGGTTTTTCTGAGTTCTATTTAAAACGTATAGAGAAACGCGCTCAACCAGAGGCATGGCACAGTGGCAGAGATCACATTTCACCTCAGCACCCAACTGGAGTTTGCGTTTGTCCTCTGAAAAGCAGGCATTCAATAACTGGCCCAATTGTGGGTGCTATTTTGTTAAAGAACACGTTGATGTTTCCCCAAATTCTTGCTATCTGTGATAGATGAGGATTCCAAAGAAGAGAAGTGGATTCTTTTCAGAAGTGATTTTGAGAAAAATTTAAACTCCTAAGTCGTTGATGTCAGCATTTTTCCTAAGTAATTGGATAGCACCAAGAAAAACCTTATTAGCTCATGCAGAAGTATGAAGTGAAAAATAGTACAGATTATAGGGTCCCATTTTATGTCTAAAGTCTTCAAATGCGGAAAAACATGGGGGGGCGTGGTCGAGGAGGTGCCGTGTAATCTGATCTGTTTCATGAACGCCTATAGCAGTGGCCTCAGCCACAGACACGGGCTGTGTCAATAAGTGCTCTGCGGCTTTCTGAAGCCAGGGTCTGGGCTGGAATCAGGTTGACAGGCTCCCCAAGGGAAGGCATTTTTTGAGAAAGACGTTAGAGTTTGGCGGAACTTTGGCCAACTAGCTGCCCTGCTACCATTTATTAATCCTCTTTCTCAGAGAGAGAAACCTGGTTTTGCTGGGGGACTCATTCGGACATACTGTAGCAGTAATACGAGGGCAAAATGCTTGTGCTTCCCGACTGAAACTTCCCCTCCAAAGCTCTTTTGTGACTGAGAAGTTGACAGGCTGGAGAAATGTGACACAGGGCTTGGCATTTCACAGTGCTAGAAAAAGAAGAGAATACCTCCATATGTTGTGAAGAGTGTGGGGATAATAATAAAGGATCTAAAATGTGATTCCCTTAGAGAGCTCTCATACATGCACATACTTTGAAGTTGCACAAGTCATGTTGTGGGCTGGTGAGAGAGAGAAAGAGACAGAGAGTCAGAGGGAGAGAGAAACCAAATTTACGAAGCTAGTTCCTCTTCTCTGGGATATTGTAGTCTGCAGTTTTCTCTTACTAATCAGATGCATGCAAATTGTGGTTCTGAAAATAAACCCAAAATTAACAGGAAACATCTAGGCTATCTAATGTCTGATTCTGAGCACTTTTACTTTTCCTAATGTGGTCTGTTATTCCTGTATTCATTAAAAGTGCAGAAGTTCAAGTGACTGGTTGTATGACCTGTGCTAAGGAAAATTTTTTGGAAAAGTTACTTTTTTCACTTGCAAGCTTAGATCATCTAATAGCCCTCCTCATTGCCCTTCCATCTATCCCCAAATAAGTTTCCATAGTATTTTTAGCCACCTATGAAAACAGTTCAGACGGAGGCAGTGAGAAATGGTGACAAGCAATGACAGGAAATGCCGTTTGCGCTGGTCTCCTTCATAACTTAGTGAGGCCACAGCTGGCTGATTTGATTTTAACTTCCTGTTTGGGGGCTACTTGGGTCAAAAGTAGCAGTGTTTTCTGTATAGAGATTTTTTTGGCTTTATTCTTTAGGGCCACAGTAAATCTGTCACTGGACTGCATGTTTTATATATTTTATGGACTATCATGTGGTTTGAGTTTAATTTGGAAGGCAGTGCTTTTACAGTCAAGATTCCCCACCACCACCACACACACACGTGCAGCTTTAGGGTCTGGGGTTGCATGGGCCTTTGAAAGTTTATAGCTCTATTTACACAATAGTGATTGCTGAGAAGGGCATTTCCTGCCAGTTAATGACTGGTCGGAAAGGCCAACAGTCCAAATCCAGGGAGAGACAACCATTCATTAAATGCCACTAAGGGACCAGGGCGCTTTTATCACGAAGTGGTTAGGAGAAAGTGAAAACGCAGTCTGCCTTTTGAAGAGCCCAAAGCAGCGCTGGCAGAACCAGATATGGATGTGCTGCCTTGTGGTATGAAGAACGGAGCTTCTTTTCATGACAGGGACCAACTGACTTTCCCACAGGGTGCCAAATCAAGACGTGGGTGAGGAGGGCATTTCCTTCAGGTTGATGACCCAGTGGAGAGGGGACAAATAAAGATAAGGGCCCTGAACTTGCCAAGTATTAGCTGCCTGAAAATGGTCAACTCACAGGTGTTACAGCTACCTTAAAAACCTTTAAGATCACATGGTTGAATTTCCTAATTGGTTGAATAACTGATCATTGCCAAAGTGGACAAGAATTTAGGGATGGAAAGAATGATCTCTTTTCAAGGTCAGTTTAGCAGGACACCGATATTACGTTTCAATTCCCTAATATAAAGAAAAGGTAAATAATATGTATGAAGAATGCTTTGCCTCTTGTGGAAGCACCTTTGAGGGCTGTAATATTAACCATTTAACCTAAGACATTCCCAGGAAACAGTTTTGTCCGCAGTATAATTCTTGCCTGCTATAAAGCAGCTGAGGTGTGAAGAATTTGGCATTGATTTAGAGCGAAAACTGAATAGGACCGAGATTAGGTTCACATCCAGGAATTACTGACTTCCTGGCCTGTCCTTTGCTCCCTTAGCTTCCTAAGCCTTCAATTTGCTAAAATGTTAAATGTTTATAAAGGATAAACATCTGTTCTAAGTTCTTTAATAGATACCTCCACATAAGGGAGGTTGTGGGACACCCTGACTTCAGAACTTGGCTTGGTCCTTTACCTTGAAATTTTCTTTCATATCTATCAGATTTGGTGGGGGGATGGCAGGGGTGGACTGAACCTCTAAAATACGGGCAATCATAATAGGCCAGACACCTGGGTTTCTTCATGGGATTGAGAAATCTGTCACAGGCGGCACAAACCAAATATTAAGTTTCATTTTTGGGTCTGGAAAATGTCATTACATGCTTTTAAAATATTCAGTAATCCAAAGATTGCTGGTTATAACCAGTTCAAAAAATAAAAGTTTTCCAAAGTTTAAAACACTACAAATGAACTGTATACCAATTACTGTTGTTATTATTAGATGAGGCCTCGAGCACATTTATAAACAAAGAAATGACTTGGATGAACTAAAAAAAAATTTGAAAACATGATTTTATTATTTTGAGCATTCTTGCATTTGAATGTTAAGATACACTAAAATTCTGCGAGCTCAGATTAAAGACAATATTCTGATTTACAAAACGTTTTGGATTAAGAACAAATAAGGTTCTTCTGAGTAGATGTCCTATTACCTGAATTAACACACATTTGTAATTAGCAACACAGCTGCATTTAAATAATGATCCAGAAACCTTAGAAGTATCTTGTTCTAGGAGTTTAAGTACCCCGTCCATCTTCTTGACATCATGTTTTGTTTAGCAAACCCTTTCTTTGTAGGTTATCCCCAAATATATTTCAAGCTGGTTCGGATTCAGTTACCACAGTCTGTACTAGTGGCCTCAAAATTAATGAAGATTTACCCTACTATAAGTGAAGCCAATACCATTACCTTGTGGCGTGTGAAAAGTCTATTTGTTCTATCAGCGTAGTCTTCAAGTGGTGGGCAATAAGTCATTAGTGCATAATGAAGTCTGTTTAGTAGGTTATGACTAACATTACTTTTAAACAAAATTGAATAAAATATACAGCAAGAAAACATCAGACTATATCGTGTAGTAGGCTTAGATATTTTTTGTGAGACTTATTTCAGATCTCTGCACATATGTACTTAGGATGTAAAATGTATTTCTCACTATTTGTTGCTGTTGAAAAGGTTTAAAAGTCAGTGTTTTAGTAGATGTTATTTCAAACCAGGTCAGAAATGTTTTTTCCTCTTTTTTTTTGAAGGGAAAGTGGTCAAGGGATACTGGGGTCTTGGGTGCTGACATACTGAATGATGTTGGTTAAGTTCCTTCACAGTTGTGTGTCTGTTTTTCAAACTGAGAAGTGAGACATATTGCTGTAGGAATGCTGTAAGATTTAACGTCTATGATATGTTGTAGTCCCGAGGGTATACACTTTATGTAAGTATTATGTATTTACCAAGTGTTATTGATAGACCATGAGACACAGAAAATAATGCTAGCTAGGAACAGAAGACAAAAAAAGACATCTTAGAAAAACAACAACAATAACTAAAAATCTTGGGATGGCTGGGTGTGAGGTGCTTGTAGCAGCAAAAGAATGGTTAAAAAGTTTAAATGTAGAAAAAAGCCCACATTAATATGAGTTTAATGAGTTCAAGAATTGGCTTTGATTTTTACAAATCTAAAATGGTCATATCAAGAGAGAAGAAAGCTGATTTTTAAATAAATATAAATGTACACATTTACCATGTTTGGAAGAAAACCTGTGGGTGGCTATTTTCTTCTGCAATGAGAAAAGGCACACATTAAAATGAATTTTAAAATTGTGGATGGGAGGCATAAGCTGAGAGTCTGTTAAATATACCTAGATCAATAGATGGGAATGATTACACAAATAAAGACAATGGTAGTAACATAGCCTTTTCTAATTACTTTTTTGTACTGATGAGAATTAGGCCCAGCAGTAGGAAAAAAAAAATTTACTCATATGAGGTACTGAGTATAATCCATTAAGAGACTGGAGACCACCTTAGAAATCTGGACAATTTGTGCATATTCCTTTGAATTAGATCATTGTGAGGGGGAGGAAAATATTGCCTTCTGGGGTACTGTTGCATCTCTCCAGTACGTACGATCATAAGGATATTGTCCTTACCCACCCAGCCCCATCCCCAGTTCTCTGCCAGTGCCATGAAATCTCCTTTATGGCTGAACATGCTGACTTCATTCCCAAAGGTCTTTTACTGTGGACATCTTTCAGAGCCTTAATGCACTGCTGCTTTCTCCACACGGAGAATTTGAAATGAAATTAGGCTTTTCATCGCAGACATTTAAATGGTAAACTTAACTTACTACTCTGGAAATAAAATACAATCTCAGCTGTAATCAGTTGGTAACTAAATTCTGTCAATTGTAAATGAGTTCTTATCTCCCTCTTCAGATATACCATATTTAAAACTTGTTAAGAATAGAGAAAGGCTTACACATCTAATGGTTGTGTAATTAGCAATCAATTTATTAAATGGGATGTAAAACAAATTAAGCATCATAATAAAGTGTTATACCATCACCGACAAAAACGTTCCATGCATTACTCTATTCATGATGATAAAAACTAAAAAATGATGGATTAATCTGCATACATTTCCCGATCTTTGGAGCGACAGGTTTTAACTATTTCTTATTCTGTTTGTTAAAGCTGTTTAGAGAGCGCTAATATGTATGTTTTTAGGCCACAGGATAACTCTGCCTATAGCATCTGTTTCGCCATAAACAACATTTTAGTAGTGTAGAGTAGGTAGAATAAGATGTGGGCAGTTTAAGTGTGAGTTATTCAGGATTTTCAGTTGCAACAAGCATGTGGTTGTTTGTATGTTTTGGGCAAACAAAATTAGTCATTGGTTTAGGGTGTCAGCTACTTTTTAAAATTTTTAAATTTTTTATACAATTTTAAAGGTTACACTCCATTTACAGTTATTACAAAATATTGGCTATATTCCTTGTGTTGTACAGTACATCCTTGAGCCTTTCTTATACCCAATACCTCCCACTCCTTCACCCTTATATTGCCCCTCACCTCCCCACTGGTAGCCGCTAGTTTGTTCTCTGTATCTGTGAGTCTGCCTCTTTTTTGTTATATTCACTAGTTTGTTGTACTTTTTAGATTCCACACATAAGTGATATTATACAGTATTTGTCTTTGTCTGACTTATTTCACTTAGCATAATGCCCTCCAAGTCCATTCATGTTGTTGCAAATGGCAAAATATCATTCTTTCTTATGGCTGAGTCGTATTGCAATATATGTATTTATTTTTATTTTTAAATTTTATTGAAGTATAGTTGATTTACAATGTTGTATTAGTTTCGGGTGTACAGCAAAGTGAGATATATATATATATATATATATATATATATATATATAAATTTTTTTTTCAGATTCCCTTCCCCTGTAGGTTATTACAAAATAGTGAATACAGTTCCCATGCTATACAGTAGGTCCTTGTTGATTATCTATTTTATATATAGTAGTGTGTATATGTTAATCCGAAACTCGTAATTTATCCCTTCCCTGATCTTTCCCCTTTGGTAACCATAAGTTTGTTTTTGAAGTCTGTGAGTCTGTTTCTGTTTTGTAAATAAGTTCATTTGTATCATTTTTTTAGATTCCACATTTAAGTGATATCATATGATATTTGTGTTTATCTGTCTGACTTACCTCACTCAGTATGATAATCTCTAGGTCCATCCATGTTGCTGCAGATGGCATTGTGTCATTCTTTTTTTGTGGCTAACTAGTATTCCATTTTCTGTGTGTGTGTGTGTGTGTGTGTGTGTGTACATATCACATCCTCTTTATCCTTTCATCTGTTGATGAACACTTAGCTACTTTTTTCACTTTAGCCCTGTGGGTCTATTTTGTGAATACTTGGCAAATTAATAGTGATAAGAAAAAGCTATGGAAGAAGGTGTGCTAAATCCAACTAAACCCCAAGCTGTCATTCATTTTACACATCATCCTCGCTTTTCTCAGTCTGTGAAATATTATGATCCCTTGTGTAACACATCTGTCAAATTTCATTTAAAACTTCAAGGTATACATGGAACACAAGACCTTCGGCAGGTGAGTTTATTTTGTTTATTGTGAATGAAAATTTCCCTCAGAGGCAATGAGACTGTGAGGGAAAACTGTCTTCTAGAATGAAGAAGGAAGATGGAAAGAAAGAAAGAGATGCTAGATTTGCTAGTCTTTTGCTTGGATAATTCCTTTTATCATATTCATCATTTTCGTGGGACCCTATTGGCCAAAAGAAAATTAAGATGTTGGTATTGCTGTTGGCAGAGTTTTTCCTAACTGATAAGTGAGGAAAACCTCTTGGTTCCAAGAATCACCACCATTAGTGCTTTCAGGAAGCCTGCAACGATTGGACATAAGAAAAACAAAAGCCTGGTCATCTCAGCTCCAGGACAGGAGCTCTGGTTCCTGTTGTTCCTCATGTTGAGTAATAATTCAAACAAGACAAGACAAACCCCTCTTGAAATGAGAGGTTGGTTGGTTGGTTTGTTCTTAAGTGAAAATAAGCTGGGTTTCCTTGAATCCCTGTAGAAGGAGTGTTGTGAAGCACACATGCAAACTTCAGAGTCTTCAAATTTTTAGCTTCCTAGAGCAGGACAGAACTTAGGTAATAAGAAGTCAGAGGGCTTCCCTGGTGGCGCAGTGGTTGAGAGTCCGCCTGCTGATGCAGGGGACACAGGTTGGTGCCCCGGTCCGGGAGGATCCCGCATGCCGTGGAGCGGCTGGGCCTGTGAGCCATGCCGCTGAGCCTGCGCGTCCGGAGCCTGTGCTCCGCAACGGGAGAGGCCACAGCAGTGAGAGGCCCGCGTACCGCCAAAAAAAAAAGAAGTCAGAAAGTAGAATCAACAACCATTGCTTTTGTGTCGTTGAGGGTCCGTTTCTGATTTGCTGGGTGTGAATAGTGGCATAGAACTTAACCACGTGAGATGTCAGAGGCCTGCGACTTCCCTTGACACCCTCTTATGCTGGCAGGCCCAGACATTGGCTCTTGGAGTTCTTGGGTGGCAGTGCTTACTACCACCTTCACCTCCAATCTTAATATCTGTAGGCAGGAGTTTATATATAGGAATAAAATTTGAACCCCCATTTTCAGGCCCAGTAAAAATGTCCTATAATAGACGTTTAGAGTCAACTGACATTTATCGAATACTTACTGTAGCCAGATGCTCTGCTACGTGCTTTCATTATTGTTATGACAACATTTTCCCTAGCTATGAAATGCAACTGGTTCTAGCCAGGCAAGTACTCTCTTTGGCATGAGTAGATATCAGGCTAAAAATTGCACCTTCAGCTCTTTGCTCACTTTTTTTTTTAACATCTTTATTGGGGTATAATTGCTTTACAATGGTGTGTTAGTTTCTGCTTTATAACAAAGTGAATCAGTTATACATAAACATATGTTCCCATATGTCTTCCCTCTTGTGTCTCCCTCCCTCCCACCCTCCCTATCCCACCCCTCCAGGCTGTCACAAAGCACCGAGCCAATATCGCTGTGCCATGCGGCTGCTTCCCACTAGCTAGCTACCTTACTACGTTTGTTAGTGTGTATATGTCCATGACTCTCTCTCGCACTGTCACAGCTCACCCTTCCCCCTCCCCATAACCTCAAGTCCGTTCTCCAGTAGGTCTGCGTCTTTATTCCTGCCTTACCCCTAGGTTCTTCATGACATTTTTTTTTCTTAAATTCCGTATATATGTGTTAGCATACGGTATTTGTCTTTTTCTTTCTGACTTACTTCACTCTGTATGACAGACTCTAGGTCTATCCACCTCATTACAAGTAGCTCAATTTCGTTTCTTTTTATGGCTCAGTAATATTCCATTGTATATATGTGCCACATCTTCTTTATCCATTCATCCGATGATGGGCGCTTAGGTTGTTTCCATCTCCGGGCTATTGTAAATAGAGCTGCAATGAACATTTTGGTACATGACTCTTCTTGAATTTTGGTTTTCTCAGGGTATATGCTCAGTAGTGGGATTGCTGGGTCATATGGTAGTTCTATTTGTAGTTTTTTGAGGAAGCTCCATACTGTTCTCCATAGTGGCTGAACCAATTCACATTCCCACCAGCAGTGCAAGAGTGTTGCCTTTTCTCCACACCCTCTCCAGCATTTATTGTTTCTAGATTTTTTGATGATGGCCATTCTGACTGGTGTGAGATGATATCTCATTGTAGTTTTGGTTTGCATTTCTCTAATGATTAACGATGTTGAGCATTCTTTCATGTGTTTGTTGGCAGTCTGTATATCTTCTTTGGAGAAATGTGTATTTAGGTCTTCTGCCCATTTTTGGATTGGGTTGTTTGTTTTTTTTGTTATTGAGCTGCATGAGCTGCTTGTAAATTTTGGAGATTAATCCTTTGTCAGTTGCTTCATTTGCAAATATTTTCTCCCATTCTGAGGGTTGTCTTTTGGTCTTGTTTATGGTTTCCTTTGCTGTGCAAAAGCTTTGAAGTTTCATTAGGTCCCATTTGTTTATTTTTGTTTTTATTTCCATTACTCTAGGAGGTGGGTCAGAAAGGATCTTGCTGTGATTTATGTCATAGAGTGTTCTGCCTATGTTTTCCTCTAAGAGTTTGATAGTTTCTGGCCTTACATTTAGGTCTTTAATCCATTTTGAGCTTATTTTTGTGTATGATGTTAGGGAGTGATCTAATCTCATACTTTTACATGTAGCTGTCCAGTTTTCCCAGCACCACTTATTGAAGAGGCTGTCCTTTCTCCACTGTACATTCCTGCCACCTTTATCAAAGATAAGGTGTCCATATGTGCGTGGGTTTATCTCTGGGCTTTCTATCCTGTTCCATTGATCTATCTTTCTGTTTTTGTGCCAGTACCATACTGTCTTGATTACTGTAGCTTTGTAGTATAGTCTGAAGTCAGGGAACCTGATTCCTCCAGCTCCTTTTTTCGTTCTCAAGATTGCTTTGGCTATTCGGGGTCTTTTGTGTTTCCATACAAATTGTGAAATCTTTTGTTCTAGTTCTGTGAAAAATGCCAGTGGTAGTTTGATAGGGATTGCATTGAATCTATAGATTGCTTTGGGTAGTAGAATCATTTTCACAATGTTGATTCTTCCAATCCAACAACATGGTGTATCTCTCCATCTATTTGTATCATCTTTAATTTCTTTCATCAGTGTCTTATAATTTTCTGCATACAGGTCTTTTGTCTCCTTAGGTAGGTTTATTCCTAGATATTTTATTCTTTTTGTTGCAATGGTAAATGGGAGTGTTTTCTTGATTTCACTTTCAGATTTTTCATCATTAGTATATAGGAATGCCAGAGATTTCTGTGCATTAATTTTGTATCCTGCCACTTTACCAAATTCATTGATTAGCTCTAGTAGTTTTCTGGCAGCATCTTTAGGATTCTCTATGTATAGTATCATGTCATCTGCAAACAGTGACAGCTTTACTTCTTCTTTTCCGATTTGGAATCCTTTTATTTCCTTTTCTTCTCTGATTGCTGTGGCTAAAACTTCCAAAACTATGTTGAATAATAGTGGTGAGAGTGGGCAACCTTGTCTTGTTCCTGATCTTAGTGGAAATGCTTTCAGTTTTTCACCATTGAGGATGATGTTTGCTGTGGGCTTGTCATATATGGCCTTTATTATGTTGAGGAAAGTTCCCTCTATGCCTACTTTCTGGAGGGTTTTTATCATAAATGGGTGTTGAATTTTTTGAAAAGCTTTCTCTGCATCTATTGAGATGATCATATGGTTTTTCTCCTTCAATTTGTTAATATGGTTTATCACATTGATAGATTTGCGTATATTGAAGAATCCTTGCATTGCTGGAATAAACCCCACTTGATCATGGTGTATGATCCTTTTAATGTGCTGTTAGATTCTGTTTGCTAGTATTTTGTTGAGGATTTTTGCATCTATGTTCATCAGTGATATTGGCCTTTAGTTTTCTTTCTTTATGACATCCTTGTCTGGTTTTGGTATCAAGGTGATGGTGGCCTCGTCAAATCAATTTGGGAGTGTTCCTCTCTCTGCTATATTTTGGAAGATTTTGAGAACGATAGGTGATAGCTCTTCTCTAAATGTTTGATAGAATTCGCCTGTGAAGCCATCTGGTCCTGGGGTTATGTTTGTTGGAAGATTTTTAATCACAGTTTCAATTACAGTGCTTGTGATTGGTCTGTTCATATATTCTATTTCTTCCTGATTCAGTCTCGGCAGGTTGTGCATTTCTAAGAATTTGTCCATTTCTTCCAGGTTGTCCATTTTATTGGCATAGAGTTGCTTGTAGTAATCTCTCATGATCTTTTGTATTTCTGCAGTGTCAGTTGTTACTTCTCCTTTTTCATTTCTAATTGTATTGATTTGAGTCTTCTCCCTTTTTTTCCTGATGAGTCTGGCTAATGGTTTATCTATTTTGTTTATCTTCTCAAAGAACCAGCTTTTAGTTTTATTGATCTTTGCTATTGTTTCCTTCATTTTTTAAAATTTATTTCGATCTGATTTTTATGATTTCTTTCCTTCTGCTAACCTTGGGGTTTTTTTGTTCTTCTTTCTCTAATTGCTTGAGGTGCAAGGTTAGGTTGTTTATTCGAGATGTTTCCTGTTTCTTAAGGTGGGCTTTTATTGCTATAAACTTCCCTCTTAGAACTGCTTTTGCTGCATCCCATAGGTTTTGGGTCGTCGTGTCTCCATTGTCATTTGTTTCTAGGTATTTTTTAATTTCCTCTTTGATTTTTTCAGTGATCACTTCGTTATTAAGTAGTGTATTGTTTAGCCTCCATGTGTTTGTATTTTTTACAGGTCTTTTCCTGTAATTGATATCAAGTCTCATAGCGTTGTGGTCGGAAAAGATACTTGATACAATTTCAATTTTCTTAAATTTACCAAGACTTGATTTGTGACCCAAGATATGATCTATCCTGGAGAATGTTCCATGAGCACTTGAGAAAAATGTGTATTCTGTTGTTTTTGGATGGAGTGTCCTATAAATATCAATTAAGTCCATCTTGTTTAATGTATCATTTAAAGCTTGTGTTTCCTTATTTATTTTCATTCTGCATGATCTGTCCATTGGTGAAAGTGGGGTGTTAAAGTCCCCTACTATGAATGTGTTACTGTCCATTTCCCCTTTTATGGCTGTTAGTATTTGCCTTATGTATTGAGGTGCTCCTATGTTGGGTGCATAAATATTTACAATTGTTATATCTTCTTCTTGGATCGATCCCTTGATCATTATGTAGTGTCCTTCTTTGTCTCTTCTAATAGTCTTTATTTTAAAGTCTATTTTGTCTGATGTGAGAATTGCTACTCCAGCTTTCTTTTGGTTTCCATTTACATGGAATATCTTTTTCCATCCCCTCAGTTTCAGTCTGTATGTGTCTCTAGGTCTGAAGTGGGTCTCTTGTAGACCACAAATATATGGGTCTTCTTTTTGTATCCATTCAGCCCATCTGTGTCTTTTGGTGGGAGCATTTAGTCCATTTACATTTAAGGTAATTATCGATATGTATGTTCCTATTCCCATTTTCTTAATTGTTTTGGGTTCATTATTGTAGGTCTTTTCCTTCTCTTGTGTTTCTTGCCTAGAGACGTTCCTTTAGCATTTGTTGTAAAGCTGGTTTGGTGGTGCTGAACTCTCTCAACTTTTGCTTGTCTGTAAAGGTTTTAATTTCTCCATCAAATCTGAATGAGATCCTTGCTGGGTAGAGTAATCTTGGTTGCAGGTTCTTCTCCTTCATTACTTTAAATATGTCCTGCCACTCCCTTCTGGCTTGCAGAGTTTCTGCTGAAAGATCAGCTGTTAACCTTATGGGGATTCCCTTGTGTGTTATTTGTTGTTTTTCCCTTGCTGCTTTTAATATGCTTTCTTTGTATTTCATTTTTGACAGTTTGATTAATATGTGTCTTGGCGTATTTCTCCTTGGATTTATCCTGTATGGGACTCTCTGTGCTTCCTAGACTTGATTAACTATTTCCTTTCCCATATTAGGGAAGTTTTCAACTATAATCTCTTCAGATATTTTCTCAGTCCCTTTGTTTTTCTCTTCTTCTTCTGAAACCCCTATAATTCCAGTGTTGGTGCCTTTAATGTTGTCCCAGGGGTCTCTGAGACTGTCCTCAGTTCTTTTCATTCTTTTTTCTTTATTCTGCTCTGCAGTAGTTATTTCCACTCTTTTATCCTCCAGGTCATTTATCCATTCTTCTGCCTCAGTTATTGTGCTACTGATTCCTTCTAGAGAATTTTTCATTTCATTTATTGTGTTGTTCATCTTTGTTTGTTTCATCTTTAGTTCTTCTACGTCCTTGTTAAATGTTTCTTGCATTTTGTCTATTCTATTTCCAAGATTTTGGATCATCTTTACTATCATTATTCTGAATTCTTTTTCAGGAGAGTGCCTATTTCCTCTTCATTTGTTAGGTCTGGTGGGTTTTTATCTTGCTCCTTCATTTGCTGTGTGTTTTTCTGTCTTCTCATTTTGCTTATCTTACTGTGTTTGGGGTCTCCTTTTTGCAGGCTGCACGTTCGTAGTTCCCGTTGTTTTTGGTGTCTGTCCCCAGTGGCTAAGATCGGTTCAGCGGGTTGTGTAGGCTTCCTGGTGGAGGGGACTAGTGCCTGTGTTCTGGTGGATGAGGCTGGATCTTGTCTCTCTTTTGGGCAGTTCCACATCTGGTGGTGTGTTTTGGGGTGTCTGTGGACTTATTATGATTTTAGACAGCCTCTCCGCTAATGGGTGGGGTTGTGTTCCTGTTTTGCTAGTTGTTTGGCATAGGGTGTCTGGCACTGTAGCTTGCTGGTCGTTGAGTGGAGTTGGGTGCTGGCATTGAGATGGAGCTCTCTGGGAGATTTTTGCCATTTTATATTATGTGGAGCTGGGAGGTCTCTTGTTGACAAGTGTCCTGAAGTTGGCTCTCCCACCTCAGAGGCAGAGCACTGACTCCTGGTTGCAGCACCAAGAGCCTTTCATCCACGTGGCTCAGAATAAAAGGGAGAAAAAGTAGAGAGAAAGAATTAGTAGAAGTAGGAAGAAAGAAAGAAGGAAAGAAAGAAAGAAAGGAAGGAAGGAAGGAAGGAAGAAGAAAAGAAGGAAAGAAGGAAAGAAAGAGAGAAAGGAAGGAGGGAGGGACGGAGGGTGGTACGGTGGGACGAAGGAAGGAAGGATGGAAGGTGGGAAGGAAGGAAATAAGAAAGATAGAAGATAAAGTAAAAAAAATAGAGTAAAATGTAATAAAGTTATTAAATTAAAAAATAATTATGAAGAAAAAAATTTAAAAAAAGTGGACGGATAGAACCTTAGGACAAATGGTGGAAGCAAAGCTGTACAGACAAAATCTCATACAGAAGCATACACATACACACTCACAAAAAGAGGAAAAGGGGAAGAAATCATAAATCTTGCTCTAAAAGTCCACCTCCTCAATTTGGGATGATTCGTTGTCTAAAGGAGGGAAGGAAGGAAAGAAAGAAAGAATGAAAGAAAGAAAGAAAGAAGATAAAGTAAAATAAAATAGAGTTATTAAAATTAAAATTAATTATTAAGAAAGAAAAAAAATTAAGAAAAAAAACAGACGGAGAGAACCCTAGGACAAGTGATGGAAGCAAAGCTGTACAGACAAAATCTCACACAGAAGCATACACATACACACTCACAAAAAGAGGAAAAGGGGAAAAAATCATAAATCTTGCTCTCAAAGTCCACCTCCTCAATTTGGGATGATCGTTGTCTATTCATATATTCCACAGATGCAGGGTCCATCAAGTTGACTGTGGAGCTCTAATCCGCTGCTCCTGAGGCTGCTGGGAGAGATTTCCCTTTCTCTTCTTTGTTCTCACAGCTCCCAGGGGCTCTGCTTTGGATTTGGCCCCGCCTCTGCGTGTAGGTCGCCGGAGGGTGTCTGTTGTTCGCTCAGACAAGATGGGGTTAAAGGAGCCGCTGATTCGGGGGCTCTGGCTCACTCAGGCCGGGGGGAGGGAGGGGCACGGAGTGCGGGGCGAGCCTGCGGCGGCAGAGGCCGGCGTGACGTTGCACCAGCCTGAGGCTCGCCGTGCGTTCTCCCGGGGAAATTGTCCCTGGATCCCGGGAACCTGGCAGTGGCCGGCTGCACCAGCTCCCCAGAAGGGGGGTGTGGATAGTGACCTGTGCTCGCACACAGGCTTCTTGGTGGCGACAGCAGCAGCCTTAGCGTCTCCTGCCCGTCTCTGAGGTTGTGCGCTTTTAGCCAGGGCTCGCGCCCGTCTCTGGAGCTGCTTTAAGCAGCGCTCTTAATCCCCTCTCCTCGCGCACCAGGAAACAAAGAGGGAAGAAAAAGTCTCTTGCCTCTTCGGCAGCTCCAGACCTTTTCCGGGACTCCCTCCCGGCTAGCCGTGGTGCACTAACCCCTTCAGGCTGTGTTCACTCCGCCAACCCCAGTCCTCTCCCTGCGCTCGGACCAAAGCCCAAGCCTCAGCTCGCAGCCCCGCCCGCCCCGGCGGGTGAGCAGACAAGCCTCTCGGGCTGGTGAGTGCCGGTCAGCAGTGATCCTCTGTGCGGCAATCTCCCTGCTTTTCCCTCCGCACCCCTGTGGCTGCGCTCTCCTCCGCAGCTCCGAAGCTTTCCGCCTCCGCCACCCGCAGTCTCCGCCCGAGAAGGGGCTTCCTAGTGTGTGGAAACCTTTCCTCCTTCACAGCTCCCTCCCACTGGTGCAGGTCCCGTCCCTATTCTTTTGTCTCTGTTTTTCCTTTTTTTCTTTTGCCCTACCCAGGTACGTGGGGAGTTTCTTACCTTTTGGGAGGTCTGAGGTCTTCTGCCAGCGTTCAGTAGGTGTCCTGTAGGAGTTGTTCCACGTGTAGATGTATTTCTGGTGTATCTGTGGGGAGGAAGGTGATCTCCACATCTTACTTTTCCGCCATCTTCCCCTCCCTCTCTTGTTGCTGTTTTTAGGGTAGGAGTGACTTAGATGTGCTGACAGGGACGCAGAGGTGAAGCAGAGCTTTCATTTTATCTTTACTCATCAAGTGTAGAAATGTTTGTAAATCACCAAATATGCATCGAGTGCCTATATTACTTGCCCAGCGTCTCGGTTAACATGCACAGTATTATTTGTGCAGTCTGATTAATCTGTGAAGAGCTCTGGTGTTTATTCGTTTTGCCCTTAAGGTAAAGGATTAAGCTTGTCATTAAAGAACTGGGATAGCTTTGGACAAAAAAAAAAAAGACAGTGGAATTCACCCAAAATAATAGATAGGATTGTTTTTAAATGGCTTTAGAGACAAGTCAGTGCTACTGAATTAGTGAAAATGTGACTGGCATCTTTCTATAGGTCAGGCTCAGTGAAAACAAAAGAGAAGGTGGGAAAAGCTATAAAAAATAATAAGGATTCCAATATAACTGCCAAGGATGGACTTTTACTCTATGATTTCCCTTTAGACTAAGATTCAGTGTCAGTCCTTCATCAAGTTAGAAATTTTAACATGTGCAGCAGCTTCCCTGGGTCACATCTGGCAACTTCAGTTTTTTGTGGATTTTATATTTTAACATGTAATTTAAAAAGTAAACCTTGGGTCCAGATTCAATTCCCCTCGTTTTAATCATTATCCCAGTTCTTTCTTCTTGAACATATTTTGTTCTTCCTTTATTAGAAGCTGATGATTATTGGTACAAATATCTCTAATGTAAGCCTTGTATATAATGTCTAGGGTGATGTTTGATTCTAGTCAAAAAGAAATGGTTGCTGCTTTGAGGTTCTGAAAATGCTTTTTACTCTATAGAGAAGATGATGCAAATTTTGTGACATGTTGAAAAACTTAAATCTTTGAAGTTATTGTAAAGGTACTAATTATCTAAATCAGGATTTCCTAAACTGTGTTTATTTTGCCATATATTCCAGGAAGTAAAAAAGGGCTTCTTAGGTGGAATGCCTGGGAATTGATGGTTAAAATGAATACCATATTCTGAGGATTAAATTGTACTAAAGCTATATTCCCTCTTCCCCCCTAAACTATACATATACACACACACACACACGCGCACACATACATATTTATACACACACACATATATGCATACATATATGAGTGAGTGTATATATGTATATAATTTTTTTCAGCTTTGGGCTTTTTGTGCTGCATTTCAAATTACTGTGCAAACATGACTTGTTGATAAGAATTTAAGACTACTCCATCAACAGGAATCAAAATGGTTTAATAACATCTTCCTGCCAAGAGAACACACTGCACAAAGTCAGCAGTAACTTAGATTAAAAGATTCCCCCTACTGCAGGGAAAATGTTAAGTGTAATTCTAAAATGACTATGAAGAATTTGCCTTTAATTTCTTGTTTATGATTTGTAGCTTCAACTTCTTCCTTACCATTTTGTACTGGAGAAAATAGATTTCTGTACTATCCTAAATAGAGAAGCACACCAAATGGTTTCACATTTCAGTTACTGAGAGTATATTTTACTCTGTTCAGGTAAAAATAGGCAGCAGATCCAAACTTGAAATAATAGCCTGGATGGGCTGATTAAATCTGTGATCAACAATTTTCAACTCTTTGCTTGATAATTGGAAGAATTGCAAACGAAGGCAAGTTTATATGGTTGGTTGCAATTAAGGCTATTGTTTTGAGAGAATCAGACAGCTTGGTAATCAAGTTGTGAACTCTATGCATCTCTTAACGAACTAATTTAATCTGATATCTCTTCAAAGGCTGTGTTCTGTATTACCAATTAACTATACCTCTCAGGCATCCCAGCTCCTCTGCCCGGGGTCTGCTCTCTGGTTGATAATTATTTATTGGATTCAGTAAAGACGTTGAATTTGCAAATGGATTCTTTTGGGGTTTGTATAGTATCAATAATAACAACCCCAGAGTCCTTTTGCTCAGTGAAATTATGTTTTTTAACAACAAGCTTTACACATTGAAATTAACTAAGCAAAATTATTAACACTCATTTGAATGTTTAATAATTAATGATTTAAATAATTAAAGTTAAAATACATGTAGAAAATGTATTTTTTCCCAAAGTCTTTACTGCATTATCTTTGTGTGTCTCTGTGTGTGTTTGCGTGTATGATTAACGACTTGTTTGTCGAGCTTCAAGTGGAAAAATTCCAGCAACGAAGACAAAAGTGAGTGATGAGAGAGTATTTCCAAACAGACCTCTCTTAAAATGGCTTTTCAGTAAAAGCCTTTGCCTCCACTTCTGCCCAGCTGCATTAAGTTGCAAGAAACATTTAATTTACTTTAGGATGCCAAGTACCTTGTCTTTTTCAAAGCTAAGGAAGTCTGGTTTTGTCGGACTTGCTGTCTTTTTTTTGTTTTAATAGAAAGGACTTGCCAACTTTGAGAGGTAGTTACTCATTTCTTCAGATTCCAATTCTATTCGATTTCTTTTGTGTCTGTTCATCATCGGAGCTCCCTCTTATCTCAAAAGGTAAGCTTAAGTTTGGCCCTTTAGCCTCAGTTCCTGGAACAACATTAATGTTCCTAAATATCCGTGTTGACATCCAAAGGTCTGTAGCCTCTTTTCTTGGAAGGAATTTGATTCTTCCAATATTCAAATTGAACACTGTACTCTTATATGTGCAGAGCAGTAGATAGAAAAAGGGGAAAGGGGGCAATTTTTCTCGACTCCAGTCAACAAGCTACACAAATTCATATGAAAAAAGTGAATCTGCAAAAAATGCATGGAGAAAAATTAGGTACACCAGCTATGTGTGATTTTTGCAGTTGATTTTCTACAGCATATCAACCCTGGCACCCCTCCAAAGCAGCCTTTGACCAGGAAATCACTATATGTACAACCTTGGAAAATTGCCTCAACAATAAAATATCTTAGACAGTGTATCTTCTTTTTGTTTGAAAAGCATATTTACGATTACATGTTTATTAGGAGTTTATAATAGGGTATCCTACGTACTAAATGCCTGCCCCCCCCCAACACATATTCACACAAACACACACAGGAACAGTTTTAACTTCTATTTAAACCTGAGTTCTGTAGTAGATTATGGTTGTATTATAGATATGTAGTATCTTTGGATCTTTTTCAAGTATATCTTCCCATGTAATATCTGACCTAAAATAAAACAGTCATTCCTTTTTCTTTAAATATAACATTAATTGATAAGCAGTTTTTAGTTGCAGAGAAGGCCTAACTCTAGAACAATTTACTAGGGAGAAAAAAAGGAAGATAAACCGAATATTAAGACCATATTAAGAAGTGATAGGAAGAGGTGATGTAATTTTGTATTCTTTTCTAATGGAAACAGCTACTGACTTTGTGCCAGGCACTGTGATAAGCACTTTACACATATTATCTCATCTCATCCTCATTGCAACCCTGTGAGGTCGGTGTTATTATTTATCTCCTTTTTACAGATGGGGAACCTCAGGCTCCGAGAGATTAGGTAGCGTGCCCAAAGACATTCTACTAGTAAACAGCAGCATCCAAACTTGAACTTAACTTTCTAACTCCATAGTCTGTGTTTATAACCCCTGTGGCTATATTATGGAAACATAAAAAAGGCTTCATTGGGAACCTGAGTTTGCTGCTTGTCTCTTTCATTATGTATTAGTGATCTAGGACTGAGCACTGGATAAAGACAGTGCTGCTTGAAGGAAGTAAACATCTGGAATGACCAGATGCTGCAGACTTTGCAATACACTTCCAAGTTATAGAACTATGTATTGTTAGAAGTGGAAGGGGGTTGTTGATCTACTTTTAAAGAGAAGCAATGGATTGGGACATGTTGGGATTCCCACTTATTCTGTAACCTTTATGGGGAAAGTTGATTTCTTACATAAAGACTCACGCTGACCATTTCTGTTCTTTGGGGTGCCTCCTTTATTGGTCCCACCATATACTGGGCACTTTGCCTTGCTACCCTGCATGTGGACCAAATCTTTGTTTTCCCACCAGCACAATGTCTTCCATATAGCAGATGTTCACTACTTACATTGGTTTAGCAAGTATTTGTTAGGAACTTAGCATATATGAGGTATTGAGCAGACACTGAAGATGAATAACACATGCCCTTGAGGAGCTGACATTCGAGCAAACAGAGAGGCAAGGGTTCCACTATAGTGTGACAAGTGTTGAGATGGAGGTGGCCAGATATGTTTGATGGGGATGCTGAAACCTTGAGTATGGTTCGGTGTCTGGATCTCATTCATCCACTCATCTGATATGCATATCCCATCTGAGGCATTCTCCCCTACATTGGAGCACATCCAATAAGAAGGCACTCACTTTTTACCAAGAAGAAGTTAAACTGCATTTTTCTAATCTACCAAATGCCATGTATTTTGACATTAAATCTATGAATGCAATGCAATTACATATTTCATTTGTAAATAAAACTTAAGTAGAGCTGTTGTTAGTATTGCTTGGCACCTCCAGAAATCATATTATATCTTAATAGACCTTAAAGGTTCTGGGATTCATTCTGTGCCAAAATATATACCTAGGAATAAGCCTTTAAATTTTAGGTTATGTTTGTTCACTTTTGTGCCCATGGGAGGCAGTACAGAGTAGTGATTGACAGCAAGCATTCTAGAGCATGCCTGAATTTGACCCGGCTCTTCCACTCATCCACTGTATGACCTTGGACCAAATTACTTGTCTTTCAGTATCTCAGTTTCCTCATCTATAAAATGGGGAAAATGCTGGTATCTACTTCATAGGATTGTTATGAACAGTAAATAAAGTAATGTACATGAAAATGCTAAGGTTAGTGCCAGGCACGTAGTAAACACAGTGTGCATATTTCCTGTTATTATATTTTCAATTCATCTGAACTTTCATGCTTTATTACTCTGTTTTTCATAAATCATACACACTCACCTTTAAATGAAATTCAGATAATTAGAAATTGATGTGAACTTTTCTCTTACACAGAGTCTATAGTCCTTTGAGTCTTTTCACACCAAAAGCCGAGTAGGCTCTCTATTATCTCTGCTTGGAAACGAGAGGTCAACTTTGACATTCCTTTCTGCTCCTTTTACAAGGCCACAGCATTTTACAATAAATTACGTGACTATCTCCTGTCAGTTATCTTGATAAAATTTCTGTAGCTCACGCACTAGCTTGTGCTAAGGGATCAATGCTGTTAGAATGTTTGATGTGTAGTTTAAAATCCCCAAGAAATAAAGCATACAACAGAGTTGGATTTACATTTCTTGACTGCATTGATGCCATTCTGTTTGCCAGTCTTGTGATTTATGTGGACATTTTTTTAGTCAGCCACTAGCATCATTGGCCAATATGCTGTCTAGGGGCCAGAATTTAGTGGTGACTTTCAGTCTCCTACTGCTGATAAAGGTTTTTGGCAGTGTTTTGGAATTCTGCTTGGCCAAAACAGTTGACAAATACAAAGTCATTTAGAATAATAATAAACTAACATCGAGATTACTGTTTTTGCCTTAGTTCACATTATTGTTAGCCTTTCATCTTTCTATATTATGTCACATTTATTATTTCTATTACAATGATGATATAGTCATTTTCAGGATTAAGCACATGAAAAAATGCTGAAAATGACAGGAAGGAGTGAGGGAGCCAGTTTGGCACAGAAAACAGAAGACTGGTGGGACTAGATGCTATACTAAGTGCAGCTGATCCAGGGTCCAGGGGAAATCCACTTTGTTCTTCCAGCCTTTATGGACCAAGTTGTTGCAATGTCCTCATCATTATACTTAGATTACAATTTTATCTTTGTCATTAAATGGAAACATATTAATATTGTGCTCACCAAGAAAGCTTCCTCAGTAGCAATAAGTAAATGGGTTAATTATAGCTTTCATGTGTGTGGTCATTATCAATTTTTAATCTGAAGTTCCCTTAAATAAAATATGTAAGCAGTGAAGTTGGGCTTAGAAATTTACCCACAAGTAGTCTTTATAACCTACTGTAATTATCTCTAGAAATCATCATGTGTTCAAGTGACTAACTCTCCAAAGTTTGTACTAAGATAAATAAACAGAAGCAGCAATAACCAGTTCCCTTGTATTTCCTAATCATTGGCATGCCTTTTAGTCATATTTTAGATTTAAGAAGGGCTCTGTCTCTCCCTAGGAATCCAAACTATGCTTTCTCTTATTTGGCTTCCTGGAAAATCTAAGCCTCCCTCTCGCTCAACAACTTAAGTTCAAACAAGCTTTTGTACATCCCTTTACACTGTGCACGTAATGTCAAGGGATCTGAGCATGTGGCATGCGTTAGCAAGCACCTAGCACAAAGTATCAGTGTGATAGTCCAGCAGTATGGGCATATCTTACTGAAATATTTATTGGAATAATTCCTTATTAGTTGGTAAATAGGCACTGACCAGAGCATGCTTTCCACTGCTCACTTCCTGGTCACCCCCATGATTCAGGGGGAGAAAAAAAAGGCAGTTCCTAGCAGAGTAGCATCAGTCCTGCTTGGCTTGTGCCCATCCTAGAAGTGTTGTTTAATATTTTGGATATCATTCCTGGCTCATAGCCAATTGTGAGATCTATCCCTTTCCCACCACCCATGCCATTGGAGCTCTAAGACCTTCACGGTCTTTTCATGGACTGTTTCCTCCCGGTTGCATCTTAAATGCTAACTAGCATTCTGAGAGAAGAGTCATGTCCCATAAAGAGATGGGGCACTACTTCCAGACCTCAGCTTCTAAACAGACACTTGAGATCTCATGAAAGCCAGATCCTAAAGCTTTTGAACTGTCCTCATAGAGAAGCCCCCAAGCGCTCCCTAAGCATTCCAGAGCCCATGTCATTTGTATTTCAAGACACAAATCTAGCATGTTTGAGTTAACACCTTACACAGAGCAGTTGTCTGCTATGTTTTCTTTGATTGAATCTGGTTTTGTAAAACAGAAAATTTAATCAGTGTGTTTGTAGGGCAGGTAACAGAGGCAGTTGTACTCTTGAAGTCACAGCTAATAAATACTTGCCAGTGAGGAGGAAGACAGACAGACTATAAAAGTAGGCATGAGGATTCCAAGCACACAGGAATTTGGGACATTTAAAAAGTGCTCAACATTTCCTTCAAGGCATGACTAATGTTTCTTTGTAATGATGACCTAGAATTATCAGAAAAAGTATAACTTTTCTTTTTTTACTATCTTATGTCTAAGGAAGCAACAAAATTTTAAAAACATTTCAGAAAGATTTGTCTCCAGATCGATGATGAGACAAATATTCATGTTTAAGAGTTTTGTTTTTTGAAATCTCAATTTTATTGAATACCTCCTTGCCCGATAGTGTTCCAATAAATGAGGTGTTATTGTAACAAGACCCTAATGTGAACTTATGGACTTTTGTAGTATCTGATGGGCCAGCAATATTAATAAAAATCATTTGTCATAGAAATTATAGCATTGAGAAAATTACTTTGGGACCAGAATCATTATCATAAAGAGGTAGCTGCTTTCAGTTTAAGCACTTCCAAATTCATAGAGTTTGTTGGGGGGAAAGAATACAGAATATTAATCTTCTGTGTCCTCTTTTTCAATGAAATATAATTGAAGAATTATTCTCACTAATAGTAGTATAAGGCAGCCTGGTAAAAAAGAGTCTAAAACTGGTATCACCACTGAATTTTTGCATGTGCACCTTTTTTTAAAAATAAATATGCATTTGTATCTGGAGGGAAGATTATTTTCTTTCATCAGTATCATACACACTCCAAAATATTTATTCATTGTTTAGAAATAGAAATGTGGGCTAAAAGTAGAATAAAGATGAACACTTTACAATGTTTTTTGAGTTTCAGTTTGCCAGTGGAAGTTTTTCCAAATAACAGTAACACTTTGCTTATGCAAGGATTTTCAAGTTCTTTGTGGATGGAATGCTCGTGCTACCCTGTGTTAGAGGGAGTAATCTCCTGAAAAGAATACCATACAGATGGAAATGTCGCTTGTGTGTGCTTAGCGGAAAACCGCATGCATTTTCTTCAGAAGCAGAGCTTTCAAAGTTAAGTTCAGCTTTGTATCATTCACAGTACAATGAGCAACAAATATTCTAATTTATTTAAAAGAGTTACTGCTATCATAACAAAATAAATACATAGTAGTTTACAAGATGTGCCCTAAATAGAGTTTTCTAGGTGTGAATATATATACTCAAAGTAATTTACTCGAGGGAGGCTTTTTGATTGGCTCTATGTTAGAATTCGATATTTACACTAACATGTATTTGTGAAAACCTACTATGCACTCAGCACTAAAAAGTCTGTTTTAGCTCCCTTTTTTCTGCATTACTCCCTTCCCTTTTCTTTTTTGATCCTGTTTTATCATTTCAGCTTACAGCTGCTTTTAGGAAACGGCATTTCTGTTGCATCAGATAGTTTTTAAAGCATGCTCTTCTTACCTCTGCTTAGCATAACTGGTATATTTGGATAGCAAACACAGTATACCATCTTTAGTAGGTACAGCACTATTCCACTTATTACTAATCATTTTCCTGATTTATCTATTGGTATGAATAACCTAGTAAAGAAATGGAATATGGAATGAGTTGTTTTCTCAGGTTTTAAGTCTCATTTCTAGTTCCTACTAGATGTGAAAATTGAATGTTCTTCCATTCTTTATGTTATCAACCTTTGCAATTCTAAGGAGCAGATTTTCTTGATTTTAGCTAGCATTATAAGATATATTTAATTTTGAATTTACATTGTAAGATCATCATTTTCCTTTTACTGAGGGTTGTTGATACATTTTGTGAAATACAGTGAACTGATAAATGGAACTCAACTGTCTGAAACCCACAATCAATAAGAATTTTATCTGCATTTGGTCATTAGGAGAAATAAAATATGAATTTACCAGAGATTATAAGAAAAAAAACTACCTGTGTTGTAGTCTAAGGTCAATTCATATTCAAGCCAAACCCCAACAGCTTCTATTAACCTTGAGAAGAATTGATGTCCAGGAATGCTGGCCTTTAGCCATTATAATGTCTCTAGTAATGAAAGAAAGATTTAGTTAGGTTTACTGTATGTTGTTTATTAAGACCAAAAGCAAAAAATAAAAAAAAGGGGGACATGTATTGAAAAGATTTCTACCAAAGTGGTTTCTAGTAACCATGACTTTTAAAAAGGATCACCCAGGACTTTCCTGGTGGCACAGTGGTTAAGAATCTGCCTGCCGATGCAGGGGACACGGGTTCGTGCCCCGGTCTGGGAAGATCCCACATGCTGCGGAGCGGCTGGCCCCGTGAGCCATGGCCGCTGAGCCTGCGCGTCCCGAGCCTGTGCTCCGCAACGGGAAAGGCCACAACAGTGAGAGGCCGGCGTACCACACAAAAAAAAGTAAGTAAATAAATAAAAAAACAAATAAATATAAAAAAATAAAAAGGATCACCCAGTGTTTTTATTAATTGAATCTATTTTATATGAGCTATAGATTTTGGACAATAGTGTGCTTTATCTTTTCATAAAACTGATGAAGAAAAGCTATTTCTTCTCATGCAGTCATTTTATTTTTTAGAAGATGTTGGGGGTAGGAGTTTATTAATTTATTTATTTTGGCTGTGTTGGGTCTTCATTTCTGTGCGAGGGCTTTCTCTAGTTGTGGCAAGCGGGGGCCACTCTTCATCGCGGTGCGCGGGCCTCTCACTATCGCAGCCTCTCTTGTTGCGGAGCACAGGCTCCAGACGCGCAGGCTCAGTAGTTGTGGCTCATGGGCCCAGTTGCTCCGCAGCATGTGAGATCTTCCCAGACCAGGGCTCGAACCCGTGTCCCCTGCATTAGCAGGCGGATTCTCAACCACTGCGCCACCAGGGAAGCCCCAGTCATTTTTTATGTTCACAATTTAATGCCAGATTATTCTCCTCTTATCCCTTAAAAAAATTTCAGCCAACCTCTTTTTAGGTACAGTGATGGCTGGACCTTTGTTTAATTTACCATCTATACAGATCATGTTTGTTTGATTGATTATGAATGAGAAATCCACTCATTTTCTAAATCTTATCCATTGATGGAAATTGCTGTGCAATTGATTCAGCTGTAATAATATGAATGTATTTTAAATTCTACCAAAGTGAGAAAAGCAGTTATTGTAAAGACATGGCCTCAGTTATTTGGTGACATTTTTGAGATATTACATATTTCTTCCTAAATTATGCTTGTACAGCTAGCCTTATGCAGGCAAGCCACTATGCTTTCAATTCTGTTAGCTGACACTAGGTCGTGCCTGTTTGTAAATTGTAACCATCTGGGCTTCCCACGTGTGAATAACAGCGAGAATAGGTTTATAGTACACAAGTGAATCAGATTTTTTTCAATGAAAATTAATTATTAAAATGATCAATATAAATATTCCATCAGTTACCTATTATAGACAGGTTGATACACCATTTTTAGTAATATTTAAGGAAATGAAAGTGCATGACTATGAGTACCTTTCTCCCATCAAACTTTGTTATTAATAACCTCATATGCTTTCTTTGGTTTTTTCCTTTAGGGAGAATTTTTCTCTTCCTTTTAACTTTGTGTATTAAGAAGCTTTGGGCTATATGCCTTTATACAGCTTCCCATAGGCTTTCTGCTTATAGCTTTCTCTTCTACTGCCCTAGTTAATTGCTTTGCTGCTAGTTCTAGTTGCCCTAAATGACTAAGGTCTGATTTCTTTAGGTCTCAGATGAAGTATTATTTCTTGGCACTTTTTATATAGGAAAGAACCATGTCATGTATTCAGTACAGTCTCACTAGTTTTAACCCCCTTTTAGCCAGCAGTCATAAGATTCTATCCCTTACCCAACAACACACACACACACACACGCGCACGCGTGCACACACACACACACACACACACACACACACACACACACACCCCGAGTGCGTGCACCCTTCCCTCCCTTCATGCATTGGCTTCCAGCAGTATAATATACACATGTAGATAAGTGGCTGTAACTTCTTTTAGTCTCTGAAAAATCCTGTGGTGGTCTCTCTTCCACCAGCTAGCTGCCAGCCACTGTCACTAATTCTAACTCCTGCTTTCCTTTGGACTTTGATGCTTGGATTGTTTTAAAAGCTAATTTGCATCAAATAGTAAAGATCATCTATTAACTTCCCTAGCAAGTTCCTGGCAGTTTTATAGTCTGCTTTGTAAAAAGATGCCATTACTCTATTTCTTCTGAACCTTTGAAAGCATTTATTTCAACTTCCCTTTCAATAAATAGAATGGTTTTAAGTAGAGACATAGTGGCTTCAGTTCTTATGATCACATGTGTTCTCATGCTGTGAAAATTAAGAGTTTAAATATGAAGAGAAAGAAGAAAGAGAGAGAGAATGATACTGATGGAGGAAGGGAAGAAGGGAGGAGAGAGAGACACACAGAGAGAGACAGAGAAACAGAAAGAAAGAAAGAAAGAAAGAAAAGAAAGAAAGAAAAAAGAAAAGAAAGAAAGAAAGATATTAAAACTTCTCCAAGATGTAGAACAAAGTATTCAATTTTGGTTGTTAGAACTGAGCTCCTGTGCTGGCTGTGTCACTAACTTTCTTGTAACTGTCACCAAGTGATTTCTCATTTATAGACCTGTTATCTTGTCTGGAAAATGAAGGAATTGGCCTGTAGATCATCATTGCCCACATTGTGAGTCTGTGACTCAGGCTCGTATTAAAGCAAAAATGTGGGGAATGTATCTTAGCTTCAGGTCTGCTTGAGTTCATGACTAAACAACTCAACTACCAATAAAAGGCACAGATTTTTATGCGTAATAAAAATGTATAGGTTCACTCTTTCTCCTCTCCTTTCCTGCATTGCCTGGACCTGCTGCTGTCAAGGCAGTGCTTCACATTTGGGAGACACTGGTAGATATAACACTTTCATATTCACACTAAAGGAAAACAGGAACCCTGGGATGCTTATTTCTTTCATTCACATAGACACAGTCATTCTGATTTACAAGAAATATTACCTTTGGATAAGAGAGAGTATTCTAAGAGGGCACAGCTTCTCTCTGTATTTCTAGGAGTTTGTGGTTATAAAGCAAGGGACATTCAGAACTTAGTCGTATGCTACCTCTAATAATTTGGAGAGGTGAGGTTGTCTCCTCAAATAGATTATAAACTCCTTGAGGGAAGAGAATCTATCTTATATGCATTTTTTTTGTCGCTCAAAGACCAAATGCAGTGCTATGCACATAGCCTACAATTTAGCAGTGCACTTCCTCTCTCTGACAAAAAGTTACTGACTCATGGCATCTTAGCCTCGTATGGTGATTTTGTTGTTTCTAGTCCAACTTCCCATTCAGTGTGACAGAAACCCAGTGCAGAGGAGCGTACCACCTAGCAAAGCAGGTCAGTGCACTGTTGGACAGTTCAAGCTCTGAGCTGGTCCTTCACTGTGTTGAGCTAACATGTGTCTCTCTATATATTTTCACCCCTAGATCCTTCTGGAGAAACAGAAAACAAGTCAACTGCTTGCCTTTATATTGTTCATCTCCAGAGTTCCTCATTTCCTAAGTATTTATATAAGGAACTTGATGGCTTCAGAGTAAATACATAGCAAAACATTAAAAAAATTTTTTTAGTCATTGTAGTCATGGGATGAGGTTTGTGAGATTCCTATTTCCATATTGAACAAAATGAATTCTGATGATTTATTTCAGAAGCACTTTTTAGTGCCAAGCACTCTTCAGAGTGCTTTATAAATATTAACATACTTTAATCTACAATCCAACCCTGTGAGATTGATACTGTCATTGACATCATTTTATGGATGAGGAAACTGAAGTACAGATGATTTAGATAACTTGCCCAAGATCTTTCATCTGGTAAGAGGTAAGATTATGAATAAGGGCTTCTTGTTCCAAAATCCTATTCTCAACCACTAGGCAAAGATGGGATATCTTTTAGGATTTTTTTAAATTTATTTTTTAAGCTGGGTCATTTAATTTTTTTCTCTTTTTCATTCTCATAAATTAGTACTTAGCTGTTTAAAGTTTCCAATTTTTCATGAGACTTATTTAAAATTGTTTCCTTTTTAAAGGTCTGGAAAAGGTACTGCTTAAAGATCTTTCATTTATTGTTTGTTTTTGCCACCTTGAAGCACTATACCTTTATTTTGATTATATAAAACTTTTTCCGATTTAGTTAACTGATGTTGCTAATATTTGGGAAAGTTCTACTCCAGTCTCTAAGGATGCTGTTACATCAGCTCTGTTTTCTGTCCCTAGGGAAGCTCTACTTTTTTCCATCTAGGTCTTTTGCACTCTTCTACACTGAATTTATTTAAATGTTTGCTTTGGCTCAAGCCTAAAACATCAAATAAATACCATAATTTGCTCATTTATATATTTTTCACTTTCTTTAAATTCCTAACAACTGTCCTACCATGTGTAAAACCAGTTCTGTGTCATTAACCTGGATCTTGGATTTATGGAGTGCCTACCTCACACCAGGGATTTTCACATCTGTCATATGATTTAATCCTGCAAGGAAACTGAGATGCTGAGGTTAAATATCTTGACCAAAGGTCAAATCCAGGTCTTTGTGATTCTAAAGCTCATTCTATACAGTCCAGAACAACTAGCCTTTCTTCACTTTCCTGGGCCTTAGTTTTCTCATCTGTGCAATGAAAACAAATGGATTGAGAGCCTATTAAGCATCACGTACCAGGCTAGGTCCTGCGCAAAAGTGGTTCACAGAAATAGCTACACAACTATGACATAATAAGCTCGTGGCGGAGAGTTCTGTTTGAGCACCCGGTGATGCCTTCTTCTTGGTAGAGGTGAGAAGCTGCCCCTAGAGGAAAAAGTGAGATTTCTCCCTTTCTAAAGAAGCACATTCTATAATTCTATTCTACCATAAAATAGATACATTGAAAAAAATCATGTTGTACTCTTCTTTCTATAAACAGGTTTATTAAGTGTGTGGCATCACAATTATAGTTTGCTAGACTACTAAAGTCCATGAGAAGAGGAACCATGTCCAGTGCCTTGTGTATAGTACTTAATACATATTTGGAGGATGAATGAAGGAAAAAAGACATTTTTGTAAATATATGGACTCTTACCTACACACGACTGACAATTCAAAGATTTTTTAATGAGTAACTACTATCTTATGCCTACTGCCACCTCTGTTATTTATATAATTTTCAACTCAGCTAACACTTATTGAGAACCTAGTTGTGCTAGGTACTGTGCTAGGGAAGGTAACAGTGAACGTACCTACAGCTCTAGCAATGTTTAATTCAAATTAGCATTGTTCTTGAATGCAGTTGTAGAATGTAGAACAGTTTTAATAGAATGGTGAAGATGGAATCCATCTTGTAGTGAGTGCAAGAGTGATTAAGAGTGAGGAAGAGGAGGAATCAGTTTGAAGATATTCCAGCAATGAAGACTTAGGAAGCCTTCCTTGAGAGAGAGGCAGAGCTGAACTGTAGAAAAGTTGCATGGATGTTTGTGGGAGAGACAGAATTGCAGCTCAAGAGATCATGGGAAGGGCTTCCCTGGTGACACAGTGGTTAAGAATCCGCCTGGTTCAAGCCCTGGTCCGGGAACATCCCACATGCTGCGGAGCAACTAATCCCGTGCACCACAACTACTGAGACTGCGCTCTAGAGCCCGCGAGCCACAACTACTGAGCCCGCGAGCCACAACTACTGAAGTCTGTGCCCCTAGAGCCCATGCTCTGCAACAAGAGAAGCCACCGCAATGAGAAGCCCACACACCACAACAAAGAATAGCCCCCACTCGCTGCAACTAGAGAAAGCCCGTGCGCAGCAATGAAGACCCAACACAGCCAAAAATAAATAAATAAATTTATTTTTTTTTAAAGAAGTAATGGGAAGATTCCTGAGAAACATGGTCACACGTGGAGTGAATGAGTTCCTGAGGATATTATGGTTTGGCCTATTCATCAGTAACCTTGTGGGCCTAAACATAAGGTTTTTTTAAATGAAAGTTATATAACATCTGGATTCCTGAAATCATGTCACCTATCCACTAAGATTATCTTTTCCAAATTTTTTTGAAATTTTAAAAATAAAATGCAAACACGAGGAGCTGTGGCTTATCTGTGTTTATACCCTTGACATCTAGTTATGTGTCCCTGAAGTTAGTCCTTAATAAATGTTTGTTTGAAGAATGTATTTATGAAAGAGAAATTATGGAGAACTACTATCAATATGTATTCAGTAACTGGATATGAGCCATCTACCTGAATGGTTTAGAGTCCTTCATTTACTTACCTGAAGGTAATGAGCTAGATTTGATCTTTCAGGATTACTTGCAACTCTAGCATTCTTAAAGTCTTTATCCTTTGATGAACGAGTCTTGTTTGACTTTTGACAAACCTAATAACCCAAGCTGTATTGTTGTTTTGTTCCTTGAGGCTTGAATGGTTTTAGTGGAACAAGTACATGTGATTGATATCATCCGTATTTGGACCCTGGGAATTTAAGTTCAGTTTTATGTCAGTGTGAGTTGAAGAAGTTTCTGTTATGCTGAGAACTTTATGATCTTTTGTGAGATATACTGTTATTTAAGATAGAATCAAGGCATTTTGGTTTTCTTCACTGATACATTGAATTATATGGCAGTCCAATTTAATCATTTTAGTCATTCAGTACTTGGTGATATAGATGATATCATGTTAACCTAATTTCCTCATCATTCCTATAAGGTATACTCACATGATTATAAATTGATGAACACAACATGGTAACTACAGTATAGAATTTATCAGTTTTAATGGGATTCCGTTCACCTGAGTATAAATGTAAATGCTCTCTTTAATCCAATATTTAAGCCATTACTCCTTCTCCTCCTTTTTTGCTTGGCCATTTAAAAATGAGTCGATTTTTTGAATGATTCTTATCTATAGGTATTTTCTTAGTTTCCATATATGTTGGTGCTTACCTTAGTGTACAAACTTCCTTGCTGGTTTGACTTCAGTATTTTCCTTGAGTTTTATTTTCAAATCCTGCTTTCTTTTCAGGCTCTTACTCAGATCATGTCGTGAAATCCTCATGTGGAGAAATCTTTTTTATTTTGTCTTCTCCTTTTGATTTGCATACTCCAGGTTTTGATATAACAAGCTTACAAATTAGCAACAGAGAGAGTTTTAATAGGTGCTGGCTACTTTGTTATAGTATTATAGCTTCACAGTTTTTTCATAATTTCTCAATCTTGGTTCAAAGTTTTCACTTTGATTTGGATAAGCATTTTTTTTTTGTAGAGAGTTTTATTATTGGGGGAGGGATTTAGTATGCCCAAAGGCTTTTATGCTTCCCTTCTGCCAGCTGGATGCCAGATTTCTGGACCACATGTTCTTTTGAATGGGAGATTTTAAACCCAATGTGTCAAGCATTTTCTAACTTATTTGCCAGACATGCATGAAAAGATATATTCAAAAAATTATAAGCAATTCAGGATCCTCTGGCTTCCATGGATAGGAAGTAATGAGCTTTCATATTGTAATTACAGGAAGCTGGGAAGAAAATTGAGAAACTGGAGATTTTTAAATTAGTGCCCATAGCTCTATTATTATGACATCTGAGAACTTTAAATATTGAAAAACTCAATACTACTATTTGGTGACAAGTCTGGAACTGAGATTTGTGACAGATTTTGTTTTGAAATTAGACTTCAACATTGCTCCCTAATATTATCTACTTCATAGAGTACTGGGATGACTGAACGAGATAATGAATATAAAACTCTTAACACAGTGTCTGGCACAGAATACGAGCTCCATAAATGTTAAGTATTATTAACCTCTAGAAATACCAGTTGTTTAGTAACTAAGATACCACTTTAGAATACATCATTAAATCTGCTCAGCAAAGCAAATTTATCCTACTTATTGTGTTTTAGTGGTTATTTTGTGAACCCTAAACTCACTTTTGGAATTTTTACTCAATAAAATTCCCAGTGTCTCAATTGATTCAAAATTGATATAGAGAATATTCTTAATGGAATAGTTGGTATTTATGTTTATCCTGACCACAGAGGATAGCAGGAGAAATGGACTCTCATAGGTAGAAATAGGAACAGAGAAGCCAAAACCAAACATTTGGTTAGCAGGAGAACTATTTCAGATCATATGTTTTGGCTAGCAACAGACTGTGGCCGGGAGGGTCAGTCAGATGGTTATAAGCAGGTACACTGATTCTGATTCTAAAAGGTTTTAGAAATTAAAGAAGACCAGGTAGACCATCATAGAAAAGTAGAGTCTAAAGTTTGTCTACAGTAGAGAGGCAGTTGGGACAAAATCGTGTGTAAAGAAGGTGGTGGTCTCTGAAACTGAAAGAGGGTGTCAAGGCAGTTGCACTGAAATTAATGGAAGACACAGACTCACAGGGGTTAATAAATCCTTATAATATCAGTGGCAAGGGACTGCCTTTCCCTAGGGATTCAAAGCTTCAGAGAGTGCCCTTCTGGTTTTCAGCAATGTGAAATTCATCCATAGCCAGGAATTAAGCTCAAACATGGATATGTGCTGTCAGTGAAAGAAACTAAATGAATCAGGACAATTGGGTTAAACTTTGGGAATCTGCCCACCCATTCTGACCGCAGATGGACAAGGTATCAGATATGATGAAATCGGACCATGTGCTCTTCATGTGTACACTAACAGTTTCAGGCATTTTAGCCAAGTAGATGAACCATTCTGGGCCACTGTTCAAGGTTGAAATAATCAATAGGTTACTTTGCTCCTCATTGGCTTTGATAATTATTTTTACTTTATTTTATTTTATGTATTTATTTTATGTATTTATTTTTGGCTGTGTTGGGTCTTCGTTGCTGTGCACGGGCTGTCTCTAGTTGCGGCGAGCGGGGGCTACTCTTCGTTGCGGTGCACGGGCTTCTCATTGCAGTGGCTTCTCTTGTTGTGGAGCACGGGCTCTAGGAGCACTGGCTTCAGGAGTTGTGGCTCGCAGGCTCTAGAGCTCAGGCTCAGTAGTTGTGGTGCACAGGCTCAGTTGTTCCGCGGCATGTGGGACCTTCCCAGACCAGGGATCGAACCCCTGTCCCCTGCATTGGCAGGCAGATTCTTAACCACTACACCACCAGGGAAGCCCTGGCTTTGATAATTCTGCTGTGACCACATTTACAGTTATTTGGGGTATTTTCATATTTGATGTGGGCTTGATTTTTCTATACCTTCCTTTTAAAATCTGAAATCTGGATTTAAGTTATATACCTTACAGAAGTAGGAACATAAGTTATTTCCCCATTTATTGAGGCAAACCAGAGTTGAAATTGATAGATTTCACAGAACTGTTCTTATAGAAGATGAGTATTACATTTCAGCGTTTAGGTGTTGCTTTCCATTTTCATGGTACAATTGAAGCAATCTTCTTCCTCGCCCCCCTCTGCTTTGGGAGTTTTGTAATCTTTCCTTTGAGATTTGTTGAGATTGACTGAACGATAGAGGAGAACTATTCTATCTGGGCCAGGAAGACAACTTTATAATGACAGTATTATAGTTACACACCTTTCTTTAGTGTTAGCAAGGGCATTGACTACTTGTCCAAAATTCAGTTAAAAGATGTTAAAAAGACAGCGCATTTTACATTTTCTCTAAATTTTTCTATAAAGAGACACCCATAATTTCCAATCCAGTATAAATCACTCTGAAATATCAAGAGAAAAGTGGAATTCTTATTTTAGAGGCTGTTAAGGATACTCTCAGGCCAGTGTGAAGTTTGGGAAATGTAGAACTTAAGATTCTGACCTGTCTGTGCTCTGAACTCTTCACTCCTAATTCTTTTTTTAAAATTCAATTTATTTAAACAAACAAAAATATTCACCCATTTCTCCCACTCCCATCCCCCACCTCTGGCAGCCATCAATCTGTTCTCTATATGTATGAACACTTGGATTTTATGTGTGTGTGTGTGTGTGTGTGTGTGTGTGTGTATTTTTTCCCACATGTAAAAGAAACCATATGGTATTTGTCTTTCTCTGTCTGACTTATTTCACTTACAATAAAGCCCTCAAGGTCCATCCATGTTGTCACAAATGGGAAGATTTCATTCATTTTTATGGCTGATAATATTCCATTATATCTACTTATATATCACAATTTCTTTATCCATTCATCCATCCATGGACACTTGGGTTGTTTCCATACCTTGGCTACTGTAAATAATGCTGCAGTGAACATGGAGGTGCATATATCTTTTCAAATTAGTGTTTTCGTTTTCTTTGAGTAAATACCCAGAAGTGGGATTGTTGTATCATATGGTAGTTCTATTTTTAATTTTTTGAAGAACCTCCATACTGGTTTTCATGGTGTCTGTACCAATTTACATTCCCACCAACAGTGCACTAGGATTCCCTTTTCTCCACATCCTCACCAACATTTGTTATTTCTAGTCTTTTTGATAATAGCCATCCTGACTGGTGTGAGGTGGTATCTCATTGTGGTTTCTCTGATGGTTAATGTTGTAGAGCATCTTTTCATGTATCTGTTGGCCATCTGTATATCCTCTTTGGAAAAATATCTATTAAGATCTTCTGCACATTTTAAAATCAGATTATTTGGGGGTTTTTTGGCTATTGAATTGTATGAGTTCTTTATATATTTTGGATATTAGCCCTTTATCAGATATATGCTTTGCAAATATTTCCTCCCATTCAGTAGGTTGCCTTTTTATTCCATTGGTGGTTTCCTCTGCTGTGCAAAAGCTTTTTATTTCGATGTAGTCCTACTTGTTTATTTTTGCTTTTGTTGCGTTCACTTTTGGTGTCAGATTCAAAAAAATCATTGCCAGGACCTATGTCGAGGGGCTTATTACTACCTATGTTTTCTTCTAGGAGTTTTATGGTTTCAGGTCTTATACTCAAATCTTTAATCCATTTTGAGTTAATTTTTGTGTGTGGTGTAAGATAGTGGTTTAGTTTCGTTATGTTGCATGTGGCTGTCCAATTTTCCCAACACTGTTTATTGAAGACACTATCCTTTCCTCACTGTACATTCTTGGCTTCTTTAGTCATAAATTAACTGACCATATATGAGTGGGTTTATTGATGGGCTGTCTATTCTGTTCCATTGATCTATGTATCTGTTTTTATGCCAATACCATTAATTACTATAGCTTTGTAATATAGTTTGAAATCAAGGACCATGGTGTGGTGCCTCCAGCTTTGTTCTTTCTCAAGATTGCTTTGGCTATTTGGGGTCTTTTATGGTTCCATATAAATTTTAGGACTGTTTTTCTATTTTTGTAAAAAATCTCATTGGAATTTTGGTAGGGATAGTATTGAACCTGTATATTGCTTTGGCTAGTATGGACGTTTTAACAATATTAATTCTTTCAATCCATGTGCACAGAATATCTTTTTATTTATTTCTGTCTTCTTCAGTTTCTTTCATTAATGTCTTATAGTTTTCAATATATAGGTCTTTTACCTCCTTGGTTAAATTTATTCCTAGGTATTTTATTCTTTTTGATGCAATGGTAAATAGGATTGTTTTCTTTTTTTTTAAACATCTTTAATGGAGTATAATTGCTTTGCCATGGTGTGTTAGTTTTTGCTTTATAACAAAGTGAATCAGTTATGCATATACATATGTCCCCATATCTCTTCCCTTTTGCATCTCCCTCCATCCCACCCTCCCTAGCCCACCCCTTTGGTGGTCACAGAGCACCGAGCTGATCTCCCTGTGCTATGCAGCTGCTTCCCACTATCTATCCATCTTACATTTGGAAGTGTATATATGTCCATGCCACTCTCTCACTTTGTCCCAGCTTACCCTTCCCCCTCCTTGTATCCTCAAGTCCATTCTCTAGTAGGTCTGCATCTTTATTCCCATCTTGCCCCTAGGTTCTTCTGACCATTTTTTTCTTTTCTTTTTTAGATTCCATATATAAGTGTTAGCATATGGTATTTGTTTTTCTCGTTCTGACTTACTTTACTCTGTGTGACAGTCTCTAGGTCCATCCACCTCACTACAAATAGCTCAGTTTCATTCCTTTTTATGGCTGAGTAATATTCCATTATATATATGTGCCACATCTTCTTTATCCATTCATCCGATGATGGGCACTTAGGTTGCTTCCATGTCCTGGCTATTGTAAATAGAGCTGCAGTGAACATGTTGGTACATGACTCTTTTTGAATTATGGTTTTCTCAGGGTATATGCCCAGCAGTGGGATTGCTGGGTCGTATGGTAGTTCTATTTTTAGTTTTTTAAGGCACCTCCATACTGTTCTCCATAGTGGCTGTATCAATTTACATTCCCACCAACAGTGAAAGAGGGTTCCCTTTTCTCCACACCCTCTCCAGCATTTATTGTTTGTAGATTTTTTGATGATGGCCATTCTGACCAGTGTGAGGTGATACCTCATTGTAGTTTTGACTTGCATTTCTCTAATGATTAATGATGTTGAGCATTCTTTCGTGTGTTTGTTGGCAGTCTGTATATCTTCTTTGGAGAAATGTCTATTTAGGTCTTCTGCCCAGTTTTGGATTGGGTTGTTTGTTCTTTTGATAATGAGCTGCATGAGTTGCTTGTATGTTTTGGAGATTACTCATTTGTCAGTTGCTTCATTTGCAAATATTTTCTCCCATTCTGAAGGTTGTCTTTTCATCTTATTTATGGTTTCCTTTGCTGTGCAAAAGCTTTGAAGTTTCATTAGGCCCCATTTGTTTATTTTTGTTTTTATTTCCATTTCTCTAGGAGGTGGGTCAAAAAGGATCTTGCTGTGATTTATGTCCTAGAGTGTTCTGCCTATGTTTTCCTCTAAGAGTTTGATGGTGTCTGGCCTTACATTTAGGTCTTTAATCCATTTTGAGTTTATTTTTGTGTATGGTGTTAGGGAGTGTTCTAATTTCATTCTTTCACATGTAGCTGTCCAGTTTCCCCAGTACCACTTATTGAAGAGGCTGTCTTTTCTCCACTGTATATTCTTGCCTCCTTATCAAAGATAAGGTGACCATATGTGTGTGGGTTTATCTCTGGGCTTTCTATCCTGTTCCATTGATCTATATTTCTGTTTTTGTGCCAGTATCATACTGCCTTGATTACTGTAGCTTTGTAGTATAGTCTGAAGTCAGGGAGCCTGATTCCTACAGCTCCGCTTTTCGTTCTCAAGATTGCTTTGGCTATTCGGGGTCTTTTGTGTTTCCATACAAATTGTGTTCTAGTTCTGTGAAAAATGCCAGTGGTAGTTTGGTAAAGATTGCATTGAATATGTAGATTGCTTTGGGTAGTAGAATCATTTTCACAATGTTGATTTTTCCAATCCAAGAACATGGTATATCTCTCCATCTATTTGTATCATCTTTAATTTCTTTCATCAGTGTCTTATAATTTTCTGCATACAGTTTTATTGTCTCCTTAGGTAGGTTTATTCCTAGGTATTTTATTCTTTTTGTTGCAATGGTAAATGGGAGTGCTTTCTTAATTTCACTTTCACATTTTTCATCGTTAGTGTATAGGAATTCAAGAGATTTCTGTTCATTAATTTTGTGTCCTGCTACTTTAGGATTGTTTTCTTAATTACTCTTTCTGATACTTCATTATTAGTGTATAGAAACACAGCAGACTTTTGTGTATTGATTCTGTATCCTGCAGCTTTACTGAATCCTCTTATTTGTTTTAGGAGTTTTCTGATGGAATCTTTAGAGTTTTCTATATGTAATAGCATGTCATCTGCAAATAGCGACTGTTTTACTTCTTCCCATCCAATTTGGATTTCTTTTATTTCTTTTTCTTGAATAATTGCTCTGGGTAGGATTCCCAATACTATGTTGAATAAAAGTTTCTGAAAATGGGCATCCTTCTCTGGCTCCTGATATTAGCAGAAAAGCTTTAAGCTTTCAACCACTGAGTTGTTATATATGTCCTTTACTGTGTTCCTCTCTACCCACTTTGTTGAGAGTTTTTATCATAAATGGTGTTGAATTTTGTCAAATGCTTTTTCTGCATTTGTTGAGATGATCATATGATTTTTATCCTTCATTTTTTTTTTTGTTTTGCTTTTTTTGCGGTACGCGGGCCTCTCACTGTTGTGGCCTCTCCCGTTGCGGAGCACAGGCTCTGGAAGCGCAGGCTCATCAGCCATGGCTCACGGGCCCAGCCGCTCCACAGCATGTGGTATCCTCCCGGACTGGGGCACGAACCCGTGTCCCCCACATTGGCAGGTGGACTCTCAACCACTGCGCCACCAGGGAAGCCCCTTCATTTTGTTAATGTTGTGTACCACATTGACTGATTTGCAGATGCTGAACCATCTTTCCATCCCTGGAATAAATCCCACTTGATCTTGGAGTATGAACCTTTTAATATATTGTTGAATTCAGTTTCCTAATATTTTGTTGAGAATTTTTGTATCTATGTTCATCAGGGAAATTGGCCTGTAATTTTCTTTCCTTGTGGCATTTTAAAATTTATTTATTTATTTAGTTAGTTAGTTAGTTTTGGTTGTGTTGGGTCTATGTTGCTGTGCGTGGGCTTTCTCTAGTTGCAGTGAGTGGGGGCTTCTCTTTGTCGCGGTGCATGGGCTTCTCATTGTGGTGGCTTCTCTTGTTGCGGAGCATGGGCTCTAGGCGCACAGGCTTCAGTAGTTGTGGCACGTGGGCTCTAGAGCACAGGTCTTCAGTAGTTGTGGTGCATGGGCTTAGTTGCTTCACGACATGTGGGATCTTCCTGGACCAGTGCTCAAACCCATGTCCCGTGCATTGGCAGGCAGATTCTTAACCACTGCGCCACCAGGGAATCCTGTTGTGGCATTTTTGACTGGTTTTGATATTAGGGTAATGCAGGCCTTGTGAAATGAGTTTGGAAGACTTTCATTCTCTTCTATTTTTTTGGAAGAGTTTGAGAAGGATTGATATTAATTCTTTGAATGTTTGGTAGAATTCACCAGTGAAGCCATCTGGTCCTGGACTTTTGTTTGTTGGGAGGCTTTTGATTACTGATTTGATAACCTTATTTGTTATTGGTCTGTTCTGGTTTTCTATTTCACCATGATTTGGACTTAGTAGGTAGTATGTTTCTAGGAATTTATCCAGTATTTCTAGATTGTCCAATTTGTTAGCATATAATTCCTCATAGTACTCCCATAATCCTTTGTATTTCTGTGACATCAGTTGTAATATCTACTCTTTTATTTCTGATTTTGAGTCGTCTCCGTATTTTTTCTTGATGAATAATTCTTTACTAAAGTACCCAGCTTTCCAATTAACTCTAGGCAGTTAGCTTACAGATATGTCACAGTTGTGTATAATATGAATGTGAAATAATGCCTCTAGCAACAGTAACTTCAGACATAGATGATAGAACTCTTGTGTATACTTGCTTAAGAAATTTACTTTCCTAGAAAACTCCCTTCAAGTCTTACTAGAACTTTTGGCATTGATGTATTAAATTACTTGGTCCTTGAAATCAGGGTACCTTTGGTCCTCTCCCAACTTTTTAGCCATAAAGCTTTTTTCCTCAATCTTTTACTAGTCTTATAAGTGCTCCTAATAAGGATTGGAGGCTTTGTGCTGAGATTGAGAATCTGAATTTATTGGGCATAATACCAGTGATGAAGTCGGGTAAGGAAGCCCTCACTGGATGCTTACTAGATACAGTGATGAATCCCTTTACATGATCAAATCACTTAGATGCTAGTTTAGTTTACCTCTCTGACAAATAGTCATACTTATGTGACTCACAAATTTGACTAGAGAGTTACTTGAGCTGTTCAAGTATTTAAAGGATAAATAAACATTTTGTGATAGCTTCTGATGATTGTTTTCCAATGTGTGTGTGTTTGTGTGTGTGTGTGTTGGTGAATAGTGAATGTTCAACCAAATCTTATCAGTGAGTAAATTGGCCCTGAAAATTGAATTGAGTTCAATTCAGTATGTACTTTGGGAGGAGCATGAACACTTTCCAGCCACTGGGGTGCTGGTTAAAGTCCTGTAGCAGGAATTTACAGGATGCCATTACAGCCAAAAAGTTGCTATCTAAATTTAACTCCTGGCATGAGCTTGTTCTGTAGCAAAATCTAACTGAAGAAAAGAAATTCTTGCTGAAGTTTCAACTACATTTTTAAAAGGAATTTACCTTGCAGAGAGTAAGACTGAAAAACATTTGAGTCACTTCGTAAAATAGGAATACAGTTATGTGTCCTTAATGATGGGGGTCATTGATAAATGTGTAATTAGCAAAATGAAAGCAAGAAGCTGTACTTTTCAGTTTGTTTTTTTACCCACTTTTCATGACACCCTGACTTGAATCACTGCCTGTCCTGTCCTCACAGAGCCTGTGAACTAGAGAAACACTCTGACATCCACCCACTTCTCTCTCATTTTTTGTTCTTCCAGAGTATGTCAGATGTGTAAACTTTGCTCTGATTGTGTGTTGTGGGCTCCTTAAATAAAACAATTTTGCAAGGGCAGATCATTGTTACCATACTGCATTTATGGCCACTAAGTTTCTACTCTGCTTAAAATCTTTGAGAGCGGCTCCTATTTCTATAATAAACATTACAGTCCTTGAGCCATTTTCAAGGATCTTCAGAAACAACCCACAAATGATTTGTCTTCCACAGTATGAACCTGCCATCCTAGCCCGCCCATGTGTGCTCACCATCCTACAAATACCTGATACCTAATCTTCTCATCTCATCCTCATTTGTGCTGTTCCTCTTTCCCGGAAGTCTCTCTGCCCCTCCATCCTCACCTAGGTCCTTCTCATTCTTTAAGACCCAGCTCCACTTTCTCCTCTTGGAAAACTCCCTTGACAACTTCAGGCCTGAGTGACATCCTCTTCTCAGAACTCTCATCACATTTGTTGTTAATGTTACTAAATCTTGCTCTTAATTGTCTACATTGTTTGCTTTTATTTCATATTATGTTGTTCTTGTCTCCCCAACTCAAAAGAGGTTTCTTGAGTACACAGGCAGTGTTTTAAAGCTCGTCTGGTTCCCCAGAAGCGTGTGACACAAGTCTGTGCATATTGTTGGTGGACACAATAAATGTTTGTTGGTTAACTGACACTTTCCCACGTGAACATTTTCATTTTTATTTATTTATTTATTGAGATATAGTTGATTTATGATATTATAAAAGTTTCAGGTATACAACAAGTGATTCACAATTTTTAAAAGATTATACTCCGTTTATAGATATTATAAAATATTGGCTATATTCCCTGTTCTGTACAATATATCCTTGTAGCTTATTTTATACATAATAGTTTGTACTTCTTAATCCCCTACCCTTATCTTGCCCCTTCCCCCTTTCCTCTCCCCACTGGCAACCACTAGTTTGTTCTATATATCTGTGAGTCTATTTCTTTTTTGATACATTCACTAGTGTGTTTTATTTTTTAAATTCCACATATAAATGATAACATACAGTACTTATCTTTCTCTGACTTATTTCAGCAAGCATAATACCCTTTAAGTCCATCCATGTTGTTGCAAATGGCAACATTTCATTCTTTTTTATGGCTGAGTAGTATTCCATTGTATATTGTATACTATATCTTCTTTATCCATTCATCTGTTGATGGACACTTAGGTTGCTTCCATATCTTGGCTATTATAAATAATGCTCCTCTGAACATTGGGGTGCATGTATCTTTTCAAATTAGTGTTTTCATTTCTTGGGATATATGCCCAGGAGTGGGATTGCTGAATCATATGGTAGTTCTGTTTTTAGTTTTTTGAGGAACCTTTGTACTGTTCTCCATAGTGGCTGCACCAATTTACGCTCCCACCAACAGTGTACAAGGGTTCCCTTTCCTTCACATCCTCACCAACATTTGTTATTCCACATGAACATTTTTAAAGACCTCATTGGCTTGAATTTTAGGGAATCATAATAGATATTTGTTAAATGGATAAAATGAATGACGGATATGATTTTTTATTTATTTTCGCCACCCCCTCATCCCCATTCGTGGCCAACCAATTGAATGTATGATTCTCAGGACAGGGATTTAATCTTCTTGTTCAACTTTGCCTCCCCAGCACCTAGATCAGTGCCTAGGTCATATTAGATGCCCAATAAATATTTGTTGAATGAATCTTCAGCAAAATCACCCTGCATATATTAAATGCAATGTCTTGTGACATTTTCTATTTCTCTCATCTCAAATGCTTGAGCATTATAGGACTTAAATTGCCAAATATGTTAAGTTCCTACTGTCTTCAATTTTAAATCCAGTTTTTTGGTGATCTTTTAATGGCTCTGGGATTTCTGTCCCATGGACATAAGCAAGCAATTAACCAGTGTTGTTTGATAACAACTGTGTGCAGAATCCAGGTTTTGGGTTATTTTTATATTAAATTGGATTAGTTTAAAATATTGAAATGGCATTTATTAGCAAGTTCTCATAATTTCATATATTATTTTAAAAGACATATATCTTTTTTTTAAAAAAAGATGAACTCCTCTGACTAACAAAACCAATCACATTTGTTGCTAGAGCTATGTTTGCAAGAGACAGGGTAGCACCTGTTTTTTTTCTTTTTATGACCATATATATGCACTGAGGTGGGTCTTTTAATTGCTTTATGAAACAGAATAACTTGATTTACCTGCTTTTTGTAAAAGATAAATTTGTTACCCTGGGAATATTGTGAAAAAAATTCCATGAAACTTAAAAGAAAAGCTTAATGAAAAAGTTCTGCACATAGGTGAAATGTCCTTATTTTCACACTTATTTTTTTCAGACATAAAACTCAGTTTTCTATAGGATGCTTGTGAAATCATGGCTTCCATCTACAGTGCTGAGGACCTCTCATATGCCTTAAAGAACTGGATTGGTGGACCACTAAGCTAAATATGTGAGGGAAATAGAACTTGAAGCAAATTAGAAAACTTGTAAGCTTTTAAGCCTTGTTAGCCTGCCAATTCAAGCAGCATGTAGCAGGCGTGTCATATATTCGTAGAGCCAAAATAAATGGCCACAAGGAATTCCTTGTGGTAATACAGATGTAAGGAAAGCTTAAAATGGAAAGAAAGAAAACATTGTTTTCATTGTTTATTCCGGAGGTCGATAAATACATTTAAAGAAATGCCTCTTCAGATATTGCTTTAGGTGCCAAAGAGCGTCTTTGTGATCTTCTGGACCAGACACTGGCAATGTTTCTATGTTATGTGCTGGCTTGTGAAGGGAAGGCAAAAGAAAGGAGGAGACGAGGAAAGTGTAAGAAAAAGTGGGACAAAAGTAACTGCTGGCAGTGGCCTTGCAAGCCACTCTGGAACAAGGTACTATTTCCATTATATCAGTAGAAAATATTTATTTATTTTGTTTTACCATCAAGAACAACTCCATGAGAAAATGTTTGAATCCTTAAAAATATAGATAATCTACTTAATAATGAATCTAGTGTGTATGTAATTTTAAAGTAAAAACTTTTTTTAAATTGAAGTATAGCTGATTTACAATGTTGTGTTCGTTTCTGGTGTACAGCAAGGTGATTCAGGTGTGTGTGTATATATATTCTTTTCCACTATAGCTTACTATAAGCTATTAGATATAGTTCACTATGCTATAGAGTAGGACCTTGTGTTTATCTGTTTTATATATAGTAGTTTGTATCTGCTAACCCCAAACTCCTAATTTCTCTCTCCCCCTCCCTTTCCCCTTTGGTAACCATAAGTTTTTTTTCTGTGTCTGGTTCTGTTTTGTAAATAAGAAGTTCATTTGTATCATATTTTAGATTCCACATATAAGTGATATCATATGATATTTGTCTTTCTCTGTCTGATATTTCACTTAATATGCTATTCCCTGGGTCCATCCATGTTGCTGCAAATGGGTATATTTCATTCTTTTTTTGGCTCAGTAGTATTCCATTTTATATATATATATATATATATACACACACACACACACACACACACACCCCACATTTTCTTTGTCCAGTCATCAGTTGATGGGCACTTGGATTGTTTCCATGTCTTGGCTATTGCAAATGGTGCTGCAATGAGACTGTCTTCTCGCCATTGTATATTCTTGCCTCCTTTGTCAAAAATTAATTGACTGTAAGTGTGTCGGTTTATTTCTGGGCTCTATTCTGTTCCATTGATCCATATGTCTGTTTTTTGTGTCAATATCATGCTTTTTGATTACTGTAGCTTTATAGTATAGCCTAAAGTCAGGGAGAATGATGCCTCCTGCTTTGTTCTTTTTCCTCAGGATTGCTTTGGCAATTTAGGGTCTTTTATGGTTCCATATGAATTTTAGGATTATTTGTTCCAGTTCTGTGAAAAATGTCATGGATATTTTGATAGCGATCACATTAAATCTGTAGATTTCTTTGGGTAGTATGGTCATTTTAACAAGATTAATTCTTCCAGTCCAAGAACATGGGATATCTTTCTATTTCTTTAAATCATCTTCAATTCCCTTTATCAATGTTTTATAGTTCTCAGCATATAAGTCTTTTAACTTCCTTGGTCAGGTTTATTCCTAAGTGTTTTTAATGTGATTTTTAAAAGGGATTGTTTTCTTGAAGTAAAAACATTTTTTATTTTCCTTATGTTAATCTAATATAGAATTTTTGTAAAGGAGCATTAATTAAAATTCAAAAATAACTCTTTTACTTTCAAGGAAAAATATGTACTTTGGGGATGTTTCTTGTTTCTTCCTGTGGCTCAAAGTGAAATCTCCTTCACCTCACTCCCAGTTCAGTTTCATCACACTGATTCTTGGGCAAAAACATTCCAAAAATTAACCTACTATCCAAAGATATAGAGAAAAGTCATTTGGTTATCTCATATTTTTACTCTAAATCCAAGATAAGATCTTGCTGTTACCAAAAGAGCAGGAATAGACCATTCTTTATCGAAACTGAGTGCTCTATACATCAAGAATTGCAGGTATTAACATTTCAATTTGAAAGCTAGAATTATGAGAAAATACTCAGCTTTACAGATCTGATAGATATGAAACTGACAGAGGTAGCCAAAGCTCAGCCAGCCTAGAGGATGCTCAACTGACAAAAATCCTTGCTTGGAAGGGTTAAGTTACCATTTAATCTTTGACCTTTCGAAGTAAGAATCCTGAGAAATGCTGTCATGCTCTAACTTCCAATGAGAAGATAGAGTCAGCAAAACTAAGTAAAACATGATCTCTACTTTTATGGAATTTACAGTCTGATAAGGGAGAAAACTTAAGGGCCTATAATAAGAATGTGATCCGTGCCATAAGGGAGACACAGTATCATGACATGACTAAGAAGGTGGGCTCTGGTCGCAGACTGCCTGAGTTTGAACCATGGCTTGAGGGTAGCTACATGAAGTTGTGCAAGACTTAACCCTTTTCCACCTCTGTTTCCCCATCTGTAAAATGGGAACAGTAGTACTGTCTTCAAGAGGAGTCCGGAGAGCAGTAAGACTTGGTGTGGTAATTTCTGGGGTGTTCCTTTTAGTGACTCGTTTCTATGCAATAGTGTTTGAGTGTGTGTTTAAGAGTATTGTTAAGTTAGAGTGCTTGGTGTACCATTCATGGGAGAATGAGAGACCTGTGTTGGAATCAGAATACCTAGAGTCTGCTTCCACCCCTTCATAAACTCTCATAATCATTTCTCTTTTCTATGCCTTTGGTTTCTTCTCTATTTAAATGAGCATAGGAAGTTCTATGACAGCAGGGACCTTATCAGTCTTGTTCCACATCTAGAACGGTTCTTGGCATATAGTGGATGTGGATAAATGTTGGTGCAGCACAACACAGGAATATTATGAAAATGGCACTGCAACAGGCATGAACGTAATTTTGAGAAGGAATCATAAGTACTACACAAAAATGACTGGCTTTCGTTGTTTAAGATTCCCAAGAGAGACAAGAGATAAGAAATGATCACTGCTACATTTCTCTGCCAGGATCTAAGCATGAGATTTAGAGTCAGAGGATCTTGCCTGGAGCCATGGTTCTACCACTTAAGGCTTTGTAACTTCATATAAGTAATTTAACTTCCTTGAGCTTCATTTCCTTCATTGGTCTTTTTGGGTTATCACCCATGGTTTAGAGTATTTTTTAGAGCTCCAAAGATCAATGAAATAAAAACGCTTGCAAGCTGCGAATACCATACAAGTACAAATGTACTAAGAAACGGTAACTTTTCATGTTCTACATTAGAGGACTATAAATCATGAAAAGCAAACTCGTATTCCTATTACTCAAGTCTAAAGTAGTGAAGATAAAGTTGTATTGTCCCCCAAACAAAGTTGATCTTTAAAATGGACCCCCTTCCCCGTCTTTTATACAGAGATGAGCAGCGCGGTAGGACGGAACATCTCTCCACTGTCACACCAGCTCTTTTTAGTTGTTGCACCTAGCTTCTTCTGTGCCAGCACCAAAAATAGTTCCAGTTTGAAGGAAGACATGCAGATATGCGCTGGCTAGAACTGTTTTGAGGAGCTGGCCAGGGTCCCATCAGAGGTTACAGGTCAATTTTAAAAATGAAGAAAATTCCTTCTCCCATTCCCCCTGTTTTACATAAAATGCAGGGCCAGAGTTCAATTCCTGTTTGTATTTTTTCATTTGTAAAAGTTTAAAATTCAAATTTATTATTTGTTTCTATACTTGATAGACCTCTGTAGAAAAATCTTTCTCCAGACCCTCACTCACCGTTTATGTTCTGAGGAAAAAAACCATTATATATATATATATATATATATATATATATATATATATATATATATATATATTTCTTTTTCATTATTTTTCTTTCAAATGTGTTCAGGCAGCCCATGTAATTTAGTTATAGGATTAAATTTGAATATATCTTTAAATCTAAACTTACAAACTCACAGAACATACTCTTTTATTAGAGTACGTTCTATAATACAAGCGTGGAAATGAATTTACTCTTGAAATTCAACTTCAGAACACTACTTAGAAGAATGTGTGTCTAAGAAGAATCTAAGAAAGAAAAGATTGGGGTAGCCAATTCCATCACTTATGAAGCTTTTTTTTTTTTTTTGGTTGTCATGTCTCTTTAGACTTAAAAAATAGCTTTATTGATATATAATTCACATATTATCCAATTCACTCATTTAAAGTATACAGTTTAGTGAATGGGCTTTGGTATATTCAAAACATTGTGCAACCATCACCACTGTCTAATTCCCGAATATTTTCGTCACCCCCAAAGGAGACCCCATACACATTCAGCAGCTGCTCCACTTTCTCCCCTTCCCCAGGCCCTCACAACCACTAATTTGCTTTCTGACTCTATGGATTTACCTATTCTGGATATTTAATATAAATGGAACCATACAATATGTGGCCGCTGTGACTGGCTTCTTCCACTTAGCATCATTTTTGGGGGCTTCATTCGTGTTGTGGCATGTGTCAGTACTTTATTCCTTTTTATGGTAGAGTAATATTTCATTGTGTTGACGTATCACATTTTGTGTATCCACTCATCCGCTGATGGACACTTGGATTGTTTCTACCTCTTGGCGATTGTGAATAGTGCTGCTATGAACATGAGTGTACACATATGTCTTCGAGATCCTGCTTTCAATTTTTTTGGGTATATAACTAGGCATGGAACTGCTAGGTCATATGGTAACTGCTTAACATTTTGAGGAACTGTTATACTGCTGCAGCAGCTGCACTATTTTACATTCCCACCAGCAATGTACGATAGTTTCAATTTCTCCAATTTTTCTTTTTTTTTTTTCTTATTTTTTTGCGGTATGCGGGCCTCTCACTGTTGTGGCCTCTCCCGTTGCGGAGCACAGGGGGTCCGGATGCGCAGGCTCAGTGTCCATGGCTCACGGGCACAGCCGCTCCGCGGCATGTGGGATCTTCCCGGACCGGGGCATGAACCCGTGTCCCCTGCGTCGGCAGGCGGACTGTCAACCACTGCGCCACCAGGGAAACCCCTCCAATTTTTCTTTTTTATTGTAGCTATCCTAATGGGTGTGAAGTGGTATCACATTGTGATTTTCATTTGCATTTCCCCCATCTGGCTGTTTAAAATAGATATATATTTTAAATATTTTTAGAGGTCATTCACCTGGCAACCTTGACCCTCTGGAACGTGGTCCTGAATGGAACATATTGCAAAAGGGTTTCCAAACCAGTAAGAGTAGTCACAGACCTTCTGCATGAAAGCCCTGCACTTTGCCCGCAGGCCCCTCATACAGTGAGTAACTAACTCTTATTCAACGCTCATGATTAGCTATTATGTATTCCAGAAAGGAGCTGGACAATCCACCATGGCAGATATTGTGGCAGGAAGGGAAGTGACAGTAGAAGTGACAATTAACAATCTGCCACTGAAAGAGAACTATAATACTTCCCAGGGCATTTTATGACCCCAAGTCTTCAACCAGAGCCCAAATTATGTTCAGTATTTTTTAAGAAGGCAAAGCTACATATAATACATTTTAGAAATATTTCCATGAAGAATGACTTAGAGAAACACGTTTTGCTCTTAAATGGATAAGCCTGCATGAATTTTCTATATACTTAATTTCCTAATGGTGTCTGAAAAATTAGGTGATATTGAGTTTCATCTTGAATGCGGAAAGAATAAAGCAAAAATTCAGATTCTGTAAAATTATTGAAGAAACTGTTTAAAAAAGTAAATGAAATGTTTTCAAGAACTTTAATTCTACTTTTTTGATGAAGTTAACAATTAGTTGATTTGTCTGATACTCAGAGCTTACTTTTGCTTTAGAAAATCCCTGTTATTTTGGTATGTGTTCATGGCATAATGCCAATAAATTAACATTTAATCTATCTTCTCAGCTGAGTTCCTAGAAATTGTTGCCGGTCGACACTGGTTTAAAGTACAAACCCTAAAGCTGCACAGTATTTAATGTATGACCAGTGTGTGAACAGTGCTTTCGGTCTCACTTATTTGTCCATGCTGAAACCTCCTTCTGAGTTGTTCCAATATCCCCTCATAAAGACTAAGAACTAATAGAGCATACACAGAAAAAAAAATCCAGCATCTTTTCAAAGGATTTCTTTCTTGATCTGAAGCACATTTTACATTTCACAGTCTCTCCCCTACCTCATTTGCAGTGGGTCTCCAGCTAGTTATGTCATATCTGTTTTGTGTGATCATCAACAATTACATTTCAAATACACAGTTACCTCTTGGAGCATCTTAAATTTTCCTAGCAATTTCTGTTTTCTGGATTTTGAGAGCAGATCATCAAGCCTTCGATCAGATCATAGTAAAGCCAGTTTAATGGCAGGTCTTTGGTAGCCTCTAAAACCTGAAGACACACAGGTGGATCATGACTACATAAAGCGCTGACATGTCAGGCTCTGGCTCTTTCTGTGCAGTGGACCCCTGAATGAATTTCTGCCCCCAAACAGACCAAAATGAAATAATCTTTTTTTTCTTTTTAATTGGGTTGTTGCCCAGTCTTGTATTTCAACAGTAAATCGAAGTGGTTGCTTCCTTTTACTATGTACAGTTCTACACTGGGAAATGCCCTTTTTATTGACAATGGCTGACTGTCTCCTACGTTGCACTGTCACTGTCTAGATGCTTCCTGTTTTAAAGAGGATATATTACTACTTTTCCAAATCTAGAGTTTAAAACGGAAGCAATGTGTTATATTAGCTAATTTTATTTTATTTTATTTTATTTTTTGCAGGTTTCTGGAAAGTGCCTTTTCTGAAAACTCTGCTGATTGGATTCCACTTTCGAGCTGCCTCTTTATAAACCCCTCTCCCTACCACCATCACTGCCACCTCTCCTCGCCCCGCCCCCGCAAAAAAACCCTGGTGTGCTTGTAGTTCATTCTCAGCAACTCGTTCATTCTTTTTTTCTTTGATTCTCAATTTTCATAGTCATTTTTCCTCCTCCCGATTTTGCAGCAAAAACAAAAAAAAAATTGCAGTTGTAACATCCTATTAATCTTTAAAGCCAAGAGATAGGTAAAAAAACTTTTCTCCCCTTGACTTGAGACCATTCCACACATTGACAGGCAGCCAGCAGCATATGCTTTTTGCGAGAATAATTGAAAATATCAACTGGAGAGCACAGAATCCTTTTGAAACTCTGCCAGTTATTTGAAGTAACTTCAGCAGAGGAAAAAAATAAAGCACTCAATATCTTAACCTTGACGGCTGCCTTCTTAGGAGTTGGTCTCTAATTTGATTTTTAGTTATTCTGATACAATTTTTATTTTATAGTGGGCTTTTTGTTTGACTAGACCACCAAATTTGACTTAAATGAAAACTTAAGTGCTAACAAAGAAACCTTTCACCAAAGCAACCAGTTATCTCTTCACATTTAGCTTGAATTTATTTTTAACCTTTCAACAACAGCAGTAATAGTGTTGTAGAGAGGGTGCACTTGATTTTAACTTTGCTTTCAATATGACGGCTGTCAATGTTGCCCTGGTTCGTGATACCAAGTGGCTGACTTTGGAAGTCTGTAGAGAATTTCAGAGAGGAACCTGCTCTCGAGCTGATGCAGATTGCAAGTTTGCCCATCCGCCAAGAGTTTGCCATGTGGAAAATGGTCGTGTGATGGCTTGTTTTGATTCTTTAAAGGTGAGTCTCATCTAAATGCACATCATTTTTAATTGAAACTTGTTGATTTCTCTGGGTTTTTTTTGAAATACGTTGTGCCTTGAAATTAGTCAAGTTAATGATAGCATGAAAGCAGTAAGTTTGTTTGTTTTTTAAGACAGGATGTAGACTTTGTAGAGCTAAGCCAGACTAAAGCTCACCAATCAAAGCTCACTGACTAGATAGATAGACTTAAATAAAAAAATATTCAAGAATTATGTAGGAGTGAGAAGTTGTAGCCTTGCTGTACTTTACGTCTGTGTATATTATTTAGATTTTAATACAGTGGTCATAGTCCTCAACATAGAGAAGTCCTTCACTGAAATATAGCTTATTATCTGTATTATCAAAATATACTTGGCAGGGACCAATCAGAGGATAAATAAAGTCAGACAGAGAAAGTATAAGGTGAAAATCTCACCATCCAGGAGGAAAATGATGGCATTTTGAATTTTCTTAGTTAAAGGATATTTTGAACCTTTAACTTAAACATATTTGCTACAAAACTAGGTTCATGTAATTTTCTTCCTGAGCAACTGATTGACCAATTTCATATTTGTGAGCACATTTTATAAGAAAAGGTCTATTGCCAAGGTCATCAAACCTGAATATTATGTACATGAGTATAAACAAAATATGAGGACAGGTGAGATATTATGTAGAATAGAACATATATGATTGCAGAATGAAAAATGCACTGATTTTCATGTTTTATCCATGGTTATTCTTAAATTAAGCATAAACGTACAAATTAAAACATAGGAGTAAAAAATGATAATAGAATCCTGGTTGAATTAGTAAGATTTGCTGTGATTCATTTTAGATTTTTTTTCAAAATATGTTAAAATGGATATGGGGGGGAAATGAATTAACCTTAATAACCGTTTCAATTTCTTTTTTTTTTTAACATCTTTATTGGAGTATAATTGCTTTACAATGGTGTGTTAGTTTCTGTTTTACAACAAAATGAATCAGTTATATATATACATATGTTCCCATATCTCTTCCCTCTTGCATCTCCCTCCCTCCTAGCCTCCCTATCCCACCCCTCCAGGCGGTCACAAAGCACCGAGCTTATCTCCCTGTGCTATGCGGCTGCTTCCCACTAGCTATCTACCTTACGTTTGGTAGTGTATATATCTCCATGCCTCTCCCGCTCGCTTTGTCACAGCTTACCCTTCCCCCTCCTCATATCCTCAAGTCCATTCTCTAGTAGGTCTGTGTCTTTATTCCTGTCTTACCCCTAGGTTCTACATGACATTTTTTTCTTAAATTCCATATATATGTGTTAGCATACAGTATTTGTCTTTCTCTTTCTGACTTACTTCACTCTGTATGACAGACTCTAGGTCCATCCACCTCATTACAAATAGCTCAATTTCATTTCTTCTTATGGCTGAGTAATATTCCATTGTATATATGTGCCATACCTTCTTTATCCATTCATCCGAAGATGGGCACTTAGGTTGTTTCCATCTCCAGGCTATTGTAAATACAGCTGCAATGAACATTTTGGTACATGACTCTTTTTGAATTATGTTTTTCTCAGGATATATGCCCAGTAGTGGGATTGCTGGGTCATATGATAGTTCTATTTGTAGTTTTTAAGGAACCTCCATACTGTTCTCCGCAGTGGCTGTATCAATTTACATTCCCACCAACAGTGCAAGAGGGTTCCCTTTTCTCCACACCCTCTCCAGCGTTTATTGTTTCTAGATTGTTTGATGATGGCCATTCTGACTGGTGTGCGATGATATCTCATTGTAGTCTTGATTTGCATTTCTCTAATGATTAGTGATGTTGAGAATTCTTTCATGTATTTGTTGGCAGTCTGTATATCTTCTTTGGAGAAATGTCTATTTAGGTCTTCTGCCCATTTTTGGATTGGGTTGTTTGTTTTTTTCTTATTAACCTCCATGAGCTGCTTATAAATTTTGGAGATTAATCCTTTGTCAGTTGCTTCATTTGCAAATATTTTCTCCCATTCTGAGGGTTGTCTTTTGGTCTTATTTATGGTTTCCTTTGCTGTGCAAAAGCTTTGAAGTTTCATTAGGTCCCATTTGTTTATTTGTTTTTATTTCCATTTCTCTAGGAGGTGGGTCAGAAAGGATCTTGCTGTGATTTATGTCATAGAGTGTCCTGCCTATGTTTTCCTCTAAGAGTTTGATAGTTTCTGGCCTTACATTTAGGTCTTTAATCCATTTTGAGTTTATTTTTGTGTATGGTGTTAGGGAGTGATCTAATCTCATATTTTACATGTAGCTGTCCAGTTTTCCCAGCACCACTTATTGAAGAGGCTGTCCTTTCTCCACTGTACATTCCTGCCTCCTTTATCAAAGATAAGGTGACCATATGTGCGTGGGTTTCTCTCTGGGCTTTCTATCCTGTTCCATTGATCTATCTTTCTGTTTTTGTGCCAGTACCATACTGTCCTGATTACTGTAGCTTTGTAGTATAGTCTGAAGTCAGGGAGCCTGATTCCTCCAGCTCCGTTTTTCATTCTCAAGATTGCTTTGGCTATTCGGGGTCTTTTGTGTTTCCATACAAATTGTGAAATTTTTTGTTCTAGTTCTGTTAAAAGTGCCAGTGGTAGTTTGATAGGGATTGCATTGAATCTGTAGATTGCTTTGGTAGAGTCATTAGTAGAGTCATTTTCACAATGTTGATTCTTCCAATCCAAGAACATGGTATATCTCTCCATCTATTTGTATCATCTTTAATTTCTTTCATCAATGTCTTATAATTTTCTGCATACAGGTCTTTTGTCTCCTTAGGTAGGTTTATTCCTGGATATTTTTTCTTTTTGTTGCAATGGTAAATGGGAGTGTTTTCTTGATTTCACTTTCAGATTTTTCATCATTAGTGTATAGGAATGCCAGAGATTTCTGGGCATTAATTTTGTATCCTGCTACTTTACCAAATTCATTGATTAGCTCTAGTAGTTTTTTGGTAGCATCTCTAGGATTCTCTATGTATAGTGTCATGTCATCTGCAAACAGTGACAGCTTTACTTCTTCTTTTCCAATTTGGATTCCTTTTATTTCATTTTCTTCTCTGATTGATGTGGCTAAAACTTCCAAAACTATGTTGAATAAGAGTGGTGAGAATGGGCAACCTTGTCTTGTTCCTGATCTTAGTGGAAATGCTTTCAGGTTTTCACCATTGAGGACAATGTTGGCTGTGGGTTTGTCATATATGGCCTTTATTATGTTGAGGAAAGTTCCCTCTATGCCTGCTTTCTGGAGGGTTTTTATCATAAATGGGTGTTGAATTTTGTCAAAAGCTTTCTCTGCATCTATTGAGATGATCATATGGTTTTTCTCCTTCAAGTTGTTAATATGGTTTATCACATTGATAGATTTGCGTATATTGAAGAATCCTTGCATTGCTGGAATAAACCCCACTTGATCATGGTGTATGATCCTTTTAATGTGCTGTTAGATTCTGTTTGCTAGTATTTTGTTGAGGATTTTTGCATCTATGTTCATCAGTGATATTGGCCTTTAGTTTTCTTTCTTTATGACATCCTTGTCTGGTTTTGGTATCAAGGTGATGGTGGCCTCGTCAAATCAATTTGGGAGTGTTCCTCTCTCTGCTATATTTTGGAAGATTTTGAGAACGATAGGTGATAGCTCTTCTCTAAATGTTTGATAGAATTCGCCTGTGAAGCCATCTGGTCCTGGGCTTTTGTTTGTTGGAAGATTTTAAATCACAGTTTCAATTTCAGTGCTTGTGATTGGTCTGTTCATATTTTCTATGTCTTCCTGATTCAGTCTCGGCAGGTTGTGCATTTCTAAGAATTTGTCCATTTCTTCCAGGTTGTCCATTTTATTGGCATAGAGTTGCTTGTAGTAATCTCTCATAATCTTTTGTATTTCTGCAGTGTCACTTGTTACTTCTCCTTTTTCATTTCTAATTGTATTGATTTGAGTCTTCTCCCTTTTTTTCCTGATGAGTCTGGCTAATGGTTTATCTATTTTGTTTATCTTCTCAAAGAACCAGCTTTTAGTTTTATTGATCTTTGCTATTGTTTCCTTCATTTCTTTTCCATTTATTTCTGATCTGATTTTTACGATTTCTTTCCTTCTGCTAACTTTGGGGTTTTTTTGTTCTTCTTTCTCTAATTATTTTAGGTGCAAGGTTAGGTTGTTTATTCAAGGTGTTTCCTGTTTCTTAAGGTGGGCTAGTATTGCTATAAACTTCCCTTTTAGAACTGCTTTTGCTCATCCCATAGATTTTGGGTCGTCGTGTCTCCATTGTCATTTGTTTCCAGGTATTTTTTTATTTCCTCTATGATTTCTTCAGTGATCACTTCGTTATTAAGTAGTGTATTGTTTAGCCTCCATGTGTTTGTATTTTTTACAGGTCTTTTCCTGTAATTGATGTCTAGTCTCATAGCGTTGCGGTCGGAAAAGATACTTGATACAATTTCAGTTTTCTTAAATTTACCAGGACTTGATTTGTGACCCAAGATATGATCTATCCTGGAGAATGTTCCATGAGCACTTGAGAAGAAAGTGTATTCTGTTGTTTTTGGATGGAATGTCCTATGAATATCAGTTAAGTCCATCTTGTTTAATGTATCATTTAAAACTTGTGTTTCCTTATTTATTTTCATTTTGGATGATCTGTCCATTGGTGAAAATGGGGTGTTGAAGTCCCCTACTATGAATGTGTTACTGTCCATTTCCCCTTTTATGGCTGTTAGTATTTGCCTTATGTATTGAGGTGCTCCTATGTTGGGTGCATAAATATTTACAATTGTTATATCTTCTTGGATCAATCCCTTGATCATTATGTAGTGTCCTTCTTTGTCTCTTCTAATAGTCTTTATTTTAAAGTGTATTTTGTCTGATATGAGAATTTCTACTCCAGCTTTCTTTTGGTTTCCATTTGCATGAAATATATTTTTCCATCCCCTCAGTTTCAGTCTGTATGTGTCTCTAGGTCTGAAGTGGGTCTCTTGTAGACAGCATATATAAGGGTCTTGTTTTTGTATCCATTCAGCCAATCTGTGTCTTTTGGTGGGAGCATTTAGTCCATTTACATTTAAGGTAATTATTGATATGTATGTTCCTATTCCCATTTTCTTAATTGTTTTGGGTTCATTATTATAGGTCTTTTCCTTCTCTTGTGTTTCTTGCCTAGAGAAGTTCCTTTAGCAGTTGTTGTAGAGCTGGTTTGGTGGTGCTGAACTCTCTCAGCTTTTGCTTGTCTGTAAGGTTTTAATTTCTCCATCAAATCTGAATGAGATACTTGCTGGCTAGAGTAATCTTGGTTGCAGGTTTTTCTCCTTCATTACTTTAAATATGTCCTGCCACTCCCTTCTGGCTTGCAGAGTTTCTGCTGAAAGATCAGCTGTTAACCTTATGGGGATTCCCTTGTGTGTTATTTGTTGTTTTTCCCTTGCTGCTTTTAATATGTTTTCTTTGTATTTAATTTTTGACAGTTTGATTAATATGTGTCTTGGTGTATTTCTCCTTGGATTTATCCTGTATGGGACTCTCTGTGCTTCCTGGACTTGATTAACTATTTCCTTTCCCATATTAGGGAAGTTTTCAACTATAATCTCTTCAAATATTTTCTCAGTCCCTTTCTTTTTCTCTTCTTCTTCTGGAACTCCTATAATTCGAATGTTGGTGCCTTTAATGTTGTCCCAGAGGTCTCTGAGACTGTCCTCAGTTCTTTTCATTCTTTTTTCTTTATTCTGCTCTGCAGTAGTTATTTCTACTATTTTATTTTCCAGGTCACTTATCCGTTCTTCTCCCTCAGTTATTCTGCTCTTGATCCCATCTAGCATATTCTTAATTTCATTTATTGTGCTGTTCATCTTTGTTTGTTTCATCTTTAGTTCTTCTAGGTCCTTGTTAAATGTTTCTTGCATTTTGTCTATTCTATTTCCAAGATTTTGGATCATCTTTACTATCATTATTCTGAATTCTTTTTCAGGTGGACTGCCTATTTCCTCTTCATTTGTTAGGTCTGGTGGGTTTTTATCTTGCTCCTTCATCTACTGTGTGCTTTTCTGTCTTCTCATTTTGCTTATCTTACTGTGTTTGGGGTATCCTTTTTGCAGGCTGTAGGTTCGTAGTTCCCGTTGTTTTTTGGTGTCTGTCCCCAGTGGCTAAGGTTGGTTCAGTGGGTTGTGTAGGCTTCCTGGTGGAGGGGACTAGTGCTGTGTTCTGTTGGATGACGCATGATCTTTTCTTTCTGGTGGGCAGGTCCACGTCTGTTGGTGTGTTTTGGGGTGTCTGTGGACTTATTATGATTTTAGGCAGCCTCTCTGCTAATGGGTGGGGTTGTGTTCCTGTCTTGCTAGTTGTTTGGCATAGGATGTCCAACACTGTAGCTTGCTGGTCGTTGAGTGAAGCTGAGTGCTGGTGTTGAGATGGAGATCTCTGGGAGATTTTCACCGTTTGATATTATGTGGAGCTGGGAGGTCTCTTGTTGACAAGTGTCCTGAAGTTGGCTTTCCCGCCTCAGAGGCACAGCACTGACTCCTGGCTGCAGCACTAAGATCCTTTCATCCACACGGCTCAGAATAAAAGGGAGAAAAAGTAGAAAGAAAGAATTAGTAGAAGTAGAAAGAAAGAAAGAAAGAAAGGAGGGAGGGAGGGAGGGAGGAAGGAAGGAGGGAAGGAAGGAAAAAAAGAAAGAAAGAAGATAAGGTAAAATAAAGTATGATAAACTATAATAGTTATTAAAATAAAAAAATAATTATTAAGAGAAAAACAAATAAACAAAAAAAACGGATGGATAGAACCCTAGGACAAATGGTGGAAGCAAAGCTATACAGACAAAATCTCACACAGAAGCATATACATACACGCTCACAGAAAGAGGAAAAGGGGAAAAAATCATAAATGTAGCTCTCAAAGTCCACCTCCTCAATTTGGGATGATTCGTTGTCTAAAGGAGGGAAGGAAGGAAAGAAAGAACGAATATAAAGTAAAATAAAGTTATTAAAATAAAAGGTAATTATCAAGAAAAAAATTTTTAAAAACCGGATGGATAGAACCCTCGGACAAATGGTGGAAGCAAAGCTATACAGACAAAATCTCACACAGAAGCATACACATACACACTCACAAAAAGAGGAAAAGGGGAAAAAAATCATAACTCTTGCCCTCGAAGCCCACCTCCTCAATTTGGGATGATTGGTTGTCTATTCATGTATTCCACAGATGCAGGTACATCAAGTTGATTGTGGAGCTTTACTCCACTGCTTCTGAGGCTGCTGGGAGGGATTTCCCTTTCTCTTCTTTGTTCTCACAGTTCCCGGGGCTCAGCTTTGGATTTGGCCCCGCCTCTGCGTGTAGGTCGCTGGAGGGCGTCTGTTTTTCACTCAGACAGGACGGGGTTAAAGGAGCCGCTGATTCGGGGGCTCTGGCTCACTCAGGCCGTGGGGAGGTAGGGGCACATACTGTGGGGCGAGCCTGCGGCGGCAGAGGCCGACGTGACGTTGCACCAGCCTGAGGCGTGCCGTGCGTTCTCCCGGGGAAGTTGTCCCTGGATCCCGGGACTCTGGCAGTGGCGGGCTGCACAGGCTCCCAGGAGGGGAGGTGTGGATAGTGACCTGTGCTCGCACACAGGCTTCTTGGTGGCGACAGCAGCAGCCTTAGCGTCTCATGCCCGTCTCTGGGGTCCGCGCTTTTAGCCGTGGCTCGCACCCGTCTCTGGAGCTCCTTTAAGCAGCGCTCTTAATCCCCTCTCCTCGCGCACCAGGAAACGAAGTGGGAAGAAAAAGTCTCTTGCCTCTTCGGCAGGTCCAGACTTTTTCCCGGACTCCCTCCCGGCTAGGTGTGGTGCACTAACCCCCTGCAGGCTGTGTTCAAGCCGCCAGTCCTCTCCCGGCGCTCCGACCAAAGCCCAAGCCTCAGCTCCCGGCCCCGCCCGCCCCGGCGGGTGAGCAGACAAGCCTCTCCAGCTGGTGAGTGCCGGTCAGCACCGATCCTCTGTGCGGGAATCTCTCCGCTTTGCCCTCTGCACCCCTGTTGCTGTGCTCTCCTCCGCGGCTCCAAAGCTTTCCCCCTTTGCCACCTGCAGTCTCTGCCTGCGAAGGGGCTTCCTAGTGTGTGGAAACCTTTTCTCCTTCACAGCTCCCTCCCACTGGTGCAGGTCCCTTCCCTATCCTTTTGTCTCTGTTTATTATTTTTTCTGTTGCCCTACCCAGGTACGTGGGGAGTTTCTTGCCTTTTGGGAGGTCTGAGGTCTTCTGCCAGTGTTCAGTAGGTGTTCTGTAGGAGTTGTTCCACGTGTAGATGTATTTCTGGTGTATCTGTGGGGGAAGAAGGTGATCTCCGCGTCTTACTCTTCCACCATCTTGCCCGACCAAGCCTCAATTTCTTGATATTGTTTTATCCTCATCATGACCAATTTTACCTCATTCACATTTTTATTTATGGCTGCTTTGGCTAATAGAGATGTATTCCTTCCTGTGATCATTTATTCAGAAAACATTTTATCGTGATATCCTACTTAAGTAGTTACTTTTGCTTATTTCATGGTTGCTAGTTTTTGTTGCAGACCATTCCAGTTCAAGAATGGGAACTAGTTATAAAGATAATGGCAATTCCTAACATTGAAAATGTCTGAATTGCTCTTTTTTGTAGCAGATATTATGACTAAAGGGCTTATTCTGTTTTCTTCATTTCATTTTCATTCAGGTTTCATCTACAATTATTTTATGTATTATTTAAATCTTCTGTGTATTACTTAAATCAAGGACTGTGCAGTGCCTTAAATGGAAAAGAGCACTGGACTAGTTTAAGGGCGAAAAAAGGAGATGTCTTTTAGCCAGTTCATATAGAGTGTCCAGCACTGCGCTAGTCACCTTACAAATCTTGTTTCAGGAGTCCCAGCCCCACTACTGTTTTTGACTTTAGCTACTTAATCTGACAGAGCTTGAGTTGCTTCATCTGTAATGCATGGGTAATTCTTCTCTACCTAACTTCCATGAATATTGTGGAGATTCCAATGAGATAACATAAATGAAAAGCCATGTATCACTATAAAAGTGAATTAAGGACTTCCCTGGCAGTCCAGTGGTTAGGAATCGGCGCTTTGACTCCATGGCCCTGGGTTTAGTCCCTGGTTGGGGAAGATCCTGCAAGCCGCATAACGTGGCCCCCCCCCCCCAAAAAAAGTGAATTAAATGAAAAGTTATCTTCTTACTATTAACTAAGATGCTTATTTTAGGAGTTCTTCAAAACAGTTCTATTTAGTTAGGGTTTTATTATCTAAAACTACACATTAATGTTTCAAATGGACATGCCCACATCCAGTTGCCATGAGTGTGATGTTAGTTCTTCAAGCTAAGTATCACTGTTTTTATGGCTTACTCTTAGATATAGAGTTCCTTGCAGGCTTTGTAAATTCTGTCTTTTCAGGTGTCTGGCGGAAAGAGATGTGTGATATTACTAATCATTGATATACTTCAGATCAGTTCTCCCATTTAAAGGCAAAAGAATGCCATAATGGAAACATTGTGAAGAAAAGTAATATGGAACATGATTGTTAACAAAATGCATACTGCACTACCACTTTAAAGCTTGGAAAATGTTTAATTCAGAGACTAAATAGATAATGGCCAATGAATAGTAATAAGCCACTTAATTATTTAAATACACTGTCTACTCAGTATACCCAGTGTTTTTAAAATAATTTTTCATATGCTAAAATCTTGATGACCAGTCGCACAAGATAAAGATGATTTACATAATCCTTACATTCTCAAATTTTAATGAAAATCTTAGTATTTGAAACATACAGTGCCTTTCAAACAATTAATTAGTCATTTAGATAGCACATGCATCACAGTTCCACGTCTGCATAAAAGCTTTGTAGTTCTATTATTCCTTATCCATGATAAGCATGAAAACTATACCAAGTTGACAATAGTTGACCTACGTGGGTTGTACTACTATCATATCTATAATACACAAATAACAAAATAACTTACCTTGATGGTTATTGCAGCATTTGCTACCCACTTTGAGTTTCTGTGCTTGAAACACTTTTGAAATGTATCTGTGCACTGTTTCTTCTTCCATGAGTGGTTAAATAACAAGCAATCACTTGATGAGTTTTGGGCAGCTACTTTTGTTTTTGTTGTTTTTATAAGGATTCCATTAGCGCTAGGTACTCTACCAGATGGTGATGGTTCTTTGCCTTCGTAATAGGCACAATAGTTAACAATATCCTATACTCACCTCATAATGAGGGAATGTTATGAAAATAAGGAGGGCAAGCTTGATGGCTAATTGTGCATTGTGCTGAAGTGCTGTGCCCATCACTCCATGAATGTTGAGTGTTCAGTGATGAAGTTTGCACCATCTTCAGATAGAGATCTAGATAGCACAGCCCATAGATTAATTTCCAGCTACGTAAAAGAGTCTCGCGTCATGTTGATAGGCAGGTGTTTTTTGACTCAATTGCCTAGTCGGCTTGGCACAATTTATTTCAGAATTTCTCTCCAAAGTATTGCTTAACCCATTCTGTGCCAATTTCTTGATATTACAGTTTGCAATTGATCTAGGTTGGTATTTTTAGCGACTGTCCCTTGACTTTAACAAAAGATCATTACTGATAATACTGAAAATACTAGAATCTGTGATTGTTTTCATAGCCAATATTGTCTTCATGTATTCTGCTTCAGCAATTTCATGTGTCTTAAACCTTCTTCTCCATACTTGAAGCACTGTGATACCTGCCACTTGTTATCTAGGGAGGATATAAATGCTGTCATTATTTAATTATGAAAGATCAACACCCATCACATCTGCCCACTGCACTCACCACCTTGGGTAGTTTTGTGACAAAAATCTCCTGGCAAGGGCCTTAGCAGCAGGCATAGTCAGAGGACTGGGTGAGGAAAACACACAAAACAGCCCCATACTATGTCTTCAAACATCACATATGATCACAAGCATAATAATATTTTGGCAAGTGAAACTGGTTTTATAGACGTATGGGTGTGAATCTATCCTTGTAGGTCAATTTGTCCTGAGTTACCAGTATATTCTGTACTAGTATCACTAGTCACAGAAGTTTTCACCAGTTTAAAATTTGATTATTTTTGAGTGAATATTTACCTCATCCCTGCTTGCTAAGGGAAAACTTACTGGGAGCAGAAGACTCCTAGCAACATAATCCCAAGGGTTGCTGAATTATGCAAGATTTAGAATCATTTATGAGCTTGATCAGAGGGGTCTGCCTGTATTATAAAGATACATAGACAGCACCTGTCATCCTGAGACTCAAGGAAAATAACATTTTACTTAAGGATCTCTATCTTCTATTATTGACCTTAAAAAGGATGTATCTTTGACCGGTAAAAGTCAATGCTATTTTGGACATTTCAAAAATCTCTTTTGAAACAAAAATGGAATTACAGTCAGTACCCAATGAAATACATATTGATAGCTCAGCCTCACTTGTTAAACTTTTTATTTTGAAATAATTTTAAGCTTACAGAAAAGTTGCAAAAATAGTACAAGGAGTTCCTGCATACCCTTCACCCAGCTTCCTGTAATGTCAACAACTTACATACCATACATAGCACAGTTATCAAAACCAGGAAATAACTCTAGTTCAATACCATTAAGTAAACTAGAGACCTTATTTGAATTTCACCAATTTTCCCTCTAATGTCCTTTCTCTGCTCCAGGACCCCACATTGCATTTACTTGTCATGTTTATTTAGTCTCCTCCAGTCTGTGACAGTTCCTCAGCCTTTCCTTGTCTTTCATGACCCTGACACTTTGGATGAGTACTGGTCAGTTATTTTGTAGAATGCCTCTCAGTTTGGGTTTGTCAAATGCATTCTCATGATTTGACTGAGGTCATGCATTTTTGGCAAGAAAACCATAGAAATGATGTGCGTCATATTCGAGGGTACTTGATGTTGATGTATCTCCTCTCTCGTGTTAACCTTAATCACCTGATAAAGATGGTGTCTGCTGGGTTTGTGCTGTAAAGTTTTCCTCTTGTGAAATCGATAAATATCTTCTTCATTTATTCAACATCTCCTCAACATACCATTGATGGTAAGGATCATCCCAATATCCAAGCTGTCAAAATGTGGAAGTGTCCATCTTAGAAGTGATGGGTAACACACTTCTCTACTAACTGTCAGTCAAGAAAGGGAGGGAGGAGAAAATGGACCAAGAGATGAGGAAAGACTGAGAAACTGTCACAGATTGGAGGAGACTAAATAAACATGACAAGTAAATGCAATATGGGATCCTGGATTGGATACTGGAGCAGAGAGAGGACATTAGGGGAAAAATTGGTGAAATTCAAATAAGGTCTCTAGTTTATTTAATGGTATTGTAGTAAAGATAATTTCCTGGTTTTTATAACTGTGCTATGTATGGTATATAAGTTATAGACATTACAGGAATCTGAGTTAAGGGTCTCCAGGGGCGTTCTGTACTATTTTTGTAATTTCTCTGTAAGTCTAAAATTATTTCAAAGTTAAATGTTTTAAAAAGAACTTTCTTAATCTTGCACATGCATCTCCTGTCTTTTGATGCTCAGAAATACAGTGGAGTATTATTGTTTCTTTTTTAAAATCTTTTTAATTAATTAATTTATTTATTTATTTATTTAATTTTGGGCTGCATTGGGTCTTTGTTGCTGTGTGCGGACTTTCCCTAGTTGCGGCGAGCGGGGGCTACTCTTGGTTGCGATGCGCGGTCTTCTCATTGCTGTGGCTTCTCTTGTTGCGGAGCACGGGCTTCAGTAGTTGTGGCTCACGGGCTCTAGAGCACAAGCTAAGTAGTTGTGGCGCACGGGCTTATTTGCTTCACAGCATATGGGATCTTCCCAGACCAGGGCTTGAACCTGTGTCCCCTGCATTGGCAGGTGGATTCTTAACCACTGTGTCACCAGGAAAGTCCTAATGTTTCTTTTACTTTTTCTTTCTTCTCTTTTTTAAACTTTGGGTGTGGTAATGAGAAAACTCTGAAATGCATGGAGTGGCTGGTCTTGGGACTAACCTCAACTAACTAGATGGGTTGGATAATTTAAATAGTTAAGAAAGCACTCATACCCATAACAGTGCTTCACAAACCTAGCAAATCAAAAACTTTGAATGTAGAACATTCATTTCAGATTGTCACCATTTACAGATAGGAAACTGGAGATCCAGTGAGGGAGAGTCCCTTGTCCAACGTCACATAAGCAGTTATCAAAAGATCCTGAGAACTCCAGTGTTCTTCCAATCATTTCAGTCTTTTTTCCTGTGGTGAAGAAGGAGATGGAGAAAACATCATTTGGGCTTATTGTGTTTTGTTTGTTTTTGATCTTTGCAGCATTCATTTAATTCTAAGAGAAGAAACATACTGCTCAAAAATATGGAACGCGTCACGAATTTTCATGTCATCCGTGTGCGGGAGCCATGCTAGTCTTCTCTGTATCTTTCCAATTTTATAATATGTGCTGTCGAAGCAAGCACTGGGCTATTGTTTTACTAAACCAAAAGCATCCAGTGCTTATCACGTCAGACTGTCCCACATGACATTGGGATGCCCTGTTTTCAACGTTTTGTGTTTCTCCTTCACTTTCTGTTATTTCAAAAGGGGAAAAAGTCAACTTTCCCTTTCCTAATCTCTCCCTCATTTATTCTTTCATGACACTGTGTTTAGATGAAGACTTTAATTAAAGTTTCATATTTAGTTCTCTGACAGTCATTTGGGCTATTAATTTTGAAAAGAAGGAGGAAGAGAGGCAGGGTGTTTTTATTTTTAGACCATGTTATCTAACTTAGTGATACTAAGCTTTGTTTAATCACCAAGAGTCAGAACACTGAGCTGTCTCTACTCCCTCGTCCATCCTTTTCTTCACACCCTGCATTGCTGAGTTAGCTAGCCAGAGTCGGGGATTGTAACGGGCTGTGGATCATGTATATCTTCACTGCATGAAACTCTTTGATGTCTGATGCTGTTATAGATATACTCATTAGTACAAAGTCCTGGCCAGCTAGGGAGGTACCTGTCACAGATTAACTGAAAATATTGCAGTAGCAGCTCAGCCTTGTTATGGGTCAAATACAGTTTTGTAAAAGAATTTGGAATCTAATCCAATGAATTTAAAACGTTATTTTATGGAAGCATAGCTCAAGATCATTTCTCTCTCCTCCTTGCAGCCAAGGCTGCAATTGGCTACCTGGTAAGAAAGGACTTGTGATATGGCCAGGGATGTATTCTTCAACCAAAATTTGGTACCATTAAGATGGACCCTTTGTCACAGGAACCCCATTTAGTACGAGAGATCTGAATATCTGAAGTTTGAGAACTGTCTACTATATGTCAACTCTTTTGTGTGGAAGAAGCTCTTTACATGTTATGGAAATAGATGTCTGATCTTACTTGATCATATAATAATTCTCTCATGTCACATAGCTATATGAAGTCATTATAAATATTGTTTTTTTCTTTACTTCACGTTTTTGTGAAATGTGGATACAAGGTACTTCTGTGCATCTGGAAATAGCAATTAGTTCTTCTAGGAACATGACTTTATTCATAGAACATCATTTACTTACTGCTGTTTTTGCCCTTACAGATTAGGTTTCTGATTGTAAAGTCCCCAGGTTTGCCTTGTTTTCCTCTATCTCAGCTGGCCGCTTGATTGTTGACCTACAGGGGTATATATTCCAGAGGAATTTTAGCCATCTGGCCATCTGTTCTTTCCTCATTATCTCTAAATAATCTGTTCATTTTTTTTCTGTACTTCCTCCACTGTGTAATCAGTCTTTGCTTTCTTAAATTTATGTTTTTTTTTTTTTTTTTTTGTGGTACGTGGGCCCCTCAATGTTGTGGCCTCTCCCGTTGTGGAGCACAGGCTCCGGATGCGCAGGCTCAGCAGCCATGGTTCACGGGCTCAGCTGCTCCACGGCATGTGGGATCCTCCCGGATGGGGGCACGAACCCGTGTCCCCTGCATTGGCAGGCGGACTCTCAACCACTGCGCCACCAGGGAAGCCCCAAATTTATGGGTTTTGTTGCTGTTGCTGTCTAATCCAGATTTGCAACCCTGCTTAGGTTTTCAATGTTTTTATTTCTGTGCCTTCAGTTCTCACCACAAAGTCAAGTTTTACTGCTAGACATAATGAGAAGTTTAACTCATGCTTTTTCCTGTCTTTCTTGATACTGTTTTCTTAAAAGTCAGTAAATGATTCCATTTGGTCTACGACCTTTTGTTTTGTAAATCATCTCCACTATTTGGACTCAACCATGTTGTCTAGAGTTGGAGTAAATTATTTTTCCAATATTATTCCTTATGAGCTTGTATAATATGGCTTAGTGTCATGTCAAACTCTGTTACTTACGGAAGTAGATGTGACAAAACGATCCATCGGTTTTTGCGGCTGTTGCTTGGTCATAGGCATGTCAATGTATGCTTTCAATTGTACTGTTTTTTCTATTGTAAATGGACATATTTTTTGTTGTTGTTGAAACTCAGATTTTTATTTACCCACTGGGAATTTGTAGAAAAGAGATTAGCCTTTTGCTCCTACACATGTTCTTGTGGGTAGACAGTGAAGGCAGTTTCCACACTGAAAACCATCCAACAGCTTGAAAACATAGAGTCACAGGGATATAACTGTGTTAAATATGGCAAATTTCCTGAACTAAGTAAGAGATATCCTATTTGTCAGCCATGATTTGCCAGCTAACTAGATAGTACTAAGGTTCTAATTTCTGTCTCTAGGATGCAGAAATGCAAACAGAAAACCTTTTTCTCTGTGACTTTAAACTCTTTTTTTTAACATCTTTATTGGAGTATAATTGCTTTACAATGGTGTGTTAGTTTCTGCTTTACAACAAAATGAATCAGTTATATATATACATATGTTCCCATATCTCTTCCCTCTTGCGTCTCCCTCCCTCCCACCCTCCTATCCCACCCCTCCAGGCGGTCACATGCTTTGTGACTTTAAACTCTTAACCCATCTTTTATATGTGTCTAGGTACATTGAGTAGGCAGCATTATAGTATCAATCATCTCTTATTCCATTCCAAATACATTTTGGAGACTATATTTTTAAGATGACATTGTTTTAAGATCACACTGTCATATTGCCTTAAAATTGTTCATCCTATTTATGAAAAAATAGTAACCCTGAAGTAACCGTTTGAGAACGTTGAATATATTTAAGAATTCTGTGTGGTTTTAAAACATTTGCTAAATACCTATCCCAGAAGTTGTTTTTCTGTTGTTAATGTTTATATTTATCACATACTTTATTCAGCAAACTTAAATTTTTTCCAACTTGTATAAAAACATAATCTCTAGAGGTGTTTTTTTTTGTTTGATTTTTTTGCCATTTCCTGGTTATTTCGCTTTTTCTATTAGCCGGGAAAGCATTCTATATAGAAACAAATTCAATCTTAACTTACTTCCAAGTAACTGAAAAAAAATTTTTAAATTGTCCATTTTTATTCTGCTAGTACCCCACTAGAAGAAGGATTTTTTCCAGCTTTAGTGAGATTTAATTGATATATAACATTGTGTAAGTTTACGGTGTACAACATGATGATTTGATACAAGTATATATTGGGAAATGATGACCACCTCACATAGTTACTCTTTTTGTGGTAAGAACAGTTTAAGACTTACTGTCTTAAGCAACTGTCAAGTGTATAATACAGTTTTGTTCACTATAGTCACGATGCTGTATCTTAGATTACCATAACATATTCACCTTATAACTGGAAGTTTGTACCCTTTGACCACATCTCTCCATTTTCCCCACCCCCAGTCCCTGGTAACCTCCATTCTACTCTGTTTCTATGAGTTTAGCTTTTTTAGATTCCTCATATCAGTGAAATTGTACAGTATTTGTCTTTCTGTGTCTGGCCTTCAAGGTACATGCATATTGCCAAAAAAGGCAGGATTTCCTCCTTCTTTCTCATGGCTGAATAATATTCCATTGTATGTATTTTGGAATACTGTCTTATTTTTCATAGAGGCCTTAGAGGTAGTCTTGATAAATGCCTCTTTCTTGGGTGAACAACAGATGTAACCATGGAAATGCTTGATGTGAAGCATGGTATCAGCAAGTGGCATAAACATAGAAAATGCTGACTTGTAATAACAGCTCTAACCAAGGCTCCTTGTGTGGCCTTGAGGAAGTCATGAGAATCCTACCTACCTCTGTTTCTCTTCATACAAGAGCAAGCAGCAGTACTCAATTTGCAGGACTATTGCTTGTGGTTTACTACATGGATTTTGTAAATGTCAGGGGTCATTTAATGCTGAAAGTCCTGTTAAATCCATTAAGAGTTCTATCTATATACATTCAATTCCCCAAAGAAATGATTCATTCAACAAACATTTATTGAAAACTATTACTTGTTAGGCACAGGGCTGAGTACTGCACAGAATACAAAGTTATGGAAGATATGGTCCCTGCCTGACCTTTTAGTATGAAGCTGCTTGTGTTATGTGCCATAAGCCAGGTACAAACGAACCACTAAAAGAGTCCAAGGGAGGAGGGAGGGCTGGGATTATATCCAGCTGTGGTGGTTAAAGAAGTAGTCATGGGAGAGGTACCGTGTGAGATATTCTTGGAAGGAGAGACAGGAGGACATTCCAGGCAGAAAGGACAACCTAAGCAAAGACAGAGGGGAAAAAACTGTAGTGTGGATTTGGGGAGTCGAGTGTTAAGTCAGCCTGGCTGAAGCATAGAGCCTGTGTTGGTAGAGGAGTAGCCTTAAAAGGAAGTGAGGAGCTTGAACTTGATTTTGTAGCGCTGAGGAATCTGACAATTTTGAGTAGAGAAATGGCATCATCAGCCTATGCAAGATGAATGAATATAGCAAAAGAGACTGGCCACAGGGGGACCTCTTAGAAAGCTGCTATTGAAGCTTAGAAAGCTTCATATTGAAGGTATGAAATGATAAGAATTTGAATTAGGGGGTGGCAGTGGGAAGGAGAAGCCAGTGATGGAGTTGAGATGCTGCTCAAGTCAACATGGTTAAGTAAGAGGGGGTTGGTTGAAATACTACTTCCACCTACTGCTATTGTGTTCACCTTAATATCCAATTTCATTGAATTTGAAATGAAGATTTGTCATACTTTTTTTTGGTTTCACATTAGACGGTGTCTTGTTCACCACCACAGCTTTTGTGCGTAGCACACATAGTAAATATTGGGAGCTTGAAAAGCGTTCCCTGAATGAAACATGAGCTTGTTGAATCGCTTTGACAGAGGGAGAACCAATATGGGCTCCCCTGCAAGGTGCCTAGTCATCTCTCCACCTGCATCTGTACTTCTACTCCCAGTTCAGTTTTTACCTAAATATGAATGAAAATTGTATACACCCATGTGCCAACTTTCCTCACTCAACCACATTTTAACCTAGATTTCATGGCCTACAGATTGCTGATTTTTGTGAATTTGATTCTGTCCCTTGGCATTATAGAAATGTTCATTGGCCAAACGCCTTGGATACTCTCCAAATTTAGCATTTGAGTGTTTTTACCCTCTATGTGGATTTTTTAAAAATTTACTGAATGGCCACTGTTACATATTATTTCAAAGTAATTAGTGTGATAATCTAGTAATAGTCAAGCATCATTTTCTGCCTTAAAATATTTGAAATTGAATTTTACAGCAAGTGGCTAGCTTGCAAATAAAGGTATTCTTGGAAGCATGATTAGCACTAATAAGGTCATTCTGAGTCAAGTACCAGGTCATAATCTGCAGAAAAGGGTTTTGTGTAAAAGGTGACTGCCTAATCCAGTAAAAAAATATATTTAAAGTTTAATCAATAATGGTTGCTTCGAATGTACAGTGATATTTAAAAAGTCTGAAGAGTTTCAGCCTAGAAAGGCAAAGGAAAATTCTTAGAGAGAGAGCCTGTGCATTGACTTTTTAAGATAAACTTACCTAGCAATCTGCTTTTTAAAAGAAATGGGAAAGTAATAAGAAATGGGAAACTAATTTCAAGATGGAATTTAAAAAAGGATTTCTAGGCTTATGAGCTGTACCTTGGTATTTGTGCAGTCAGCTCAATCTCTTATACCTTCTCCATCTTCATCTCCATTTGGCATAGTGATTTCTGTTTTTCAGGACAGACATCCTGAGGCCTTGGGTGCAATCCTTAGTAATCGAGATGTGATTCAGGTTTGGGCAACTGACTCTACTTCAAAAATAAGAAAAGTACCTGGACCATTTTAGAAAAATGTTTCAACAAAGAAGGAAACTTAAAATGGTTTTAAGTATTTAGCAGCATTCAGCTGATGTCATTAATAGTTTACAATAATATCCATAATTGTGACTTGCATATTTTAATAGGCAACTGACAGCTAAGACAAAACCAAGACCCTCTTTCACTCTTCCCAAATTCTCAAGGCCTCACTCCGGTGGCACATGACATTTATTCCATCTACGAAATATTGCTGATAAAATGTATTTAATCATATTTCACTATTCCTCCCCCAAATCTCCTATTCTCCTCACTAGAGAAACACTTAAGGAAAAAAATGACATTACTTCCATGCCGGAGATTGTAGAGAAAAAAAGAAGAAATTCGGAGACACCTATTTGAGAAAAGCTTTTCATTCTGAAATACTTCAGCTCCAATAATAATGTATTTGAAGCGAAACCAGAATGAAAGTGTAATGAATAAAGTAACATACTAATGAAGGGGGGGGGGTGATAGAGAAAGTGAGACTCTGCCAGAGAGAGAATTATTTGTGCCATTTTTATCACACATCATAAACTCCTTGGATTTCCTTGAAGCAAAAATGAAGAGCTGTGATTAATTATGGCTCAGAGACGTCTCATTCTCCTCATCAAATTTCTCCTCCTCCTCAATAGCACCTCTAGACCCCTAGTTTAGTCACCTTTGATTTCTACCCCACTGTTTTCCTTTGATTTCTATCCCATAATGTCAAGTGCTAGAGCCCCTCTCAGCAACAGTCCTCAGGCCTCTGCAGTTGCAGAAGAGATAAGATAGGCAAACTCCTTGTGGGCAGGTTCCCTGCCCTATTCATTGTCTTCCATAGTATCCAGCAGTCTCTTTTACAGAGAGGTGCTTATTAACCAGTGTACTTTCTTTTATCAAGCAATAAGAACAATGCAGTTCAATACATTTTCCTCTTTACAGTGGTTGCCAGAAAGCGCAGAGCTACATTTAGGGCCCAGCTGAAGCAATTAACCTTATCTAGATTTTTGAAGTTTTTGATGTAATTATCACCACCTTCCCCATTATATCACTCTTACTCTTTAGGCCCATGATAATGGTGTTTTTGGAAGTGTGTCTTTCCTGTAAGTTGTTTCCAAGCCCTTGTGGAAGAATGGAGTTGTATACCTAGTGAGAGGGCAAGGGAAGGGGCTAATTCTATTTCTGAATTTCTTATTTACAGCTTATTAAGCTATTTGAGGGTTTTTCATTTAGACGTGCCAATGTATTGCAAGCATTATGGTATTGCAAACTGGGGGCTTCAGATTTCAATAGGCTGCCAGTGATAGAAGTAAACCGAGTACTGCTGAGACTATTCTTAATCAGAAAGGAAATGATAACAAATACTTGGAACTCCTTAGCCAGGTATTTATTTTCTTCACAATGAAAAGGACAAAGTGTTGTATGGGATGTCCTGTTTCCTTACTGCATCACTGCAGGGTACAACGGATGAACTTTGTATTTGGTGCTTGCTTTGAGGTTTGGGAGTCTATCAATACTTCACCTTTTGGTTATCCATGTTGAAATGCTGTGGTCAACATTGGGTTGTTTGCTTATTTGATGTGAAAAGTATTTCCCTCCTTTGAGCTTGTCTTTTTTCCAGATATCTTTTTTGGGGGTGAGGAGAAGAGGTAGTACTTTCAAATGAGTGTGGTTTCTGCAGTGAGTAAAGGTATTAATTTATTAGAGAGCCGAGGAGAGTTTACTAGAAAATCCTTTATCTGCTTAAATTTGGGTATGTAGCAAACATTTTGAAAAACACTCTGGGGAGATTTGTAGAGCAAACATAGGCAACATGTAATACAGAGCTCTTATATACTTACCTTTATAACTAATAGCACTACTTTGTACACAGAAAATGAATGTGTTTTCTAGGAGTAGTAGGATAGAATCTTGAGAGGTCCAATCCTTTTTTTGTGTGACCTGGACTGGCCTTCTTTTATACGACTGCTAACATCATTACTGAGGTCAGAGATGTGGAATTAAGATATCAAAACCCCGTCTATATGACCTTTTAGAAACTGATTATCAGCGACATAAGAAAATGCTTAGTAAATAGCTAAATCTATTGTTCCATAAGACAGCCATTCCCACAGTGTTGGGAAAGTGTTGTTGGCTGACTAGCAGCACCACCTTCACCTGGGTACTGGTTAGAAATGCAAATTCTTGGGCCCTACCCAGAACTGCTGAATCAGAAACTTTGAAGGTGAATCTGACAGTCTGTGTTTTACAAAGCCCTCCTGGTGATTCTGATGAACACTCAAGTTTGAGGACCACTGGTTTAGAGAAAACCCTAACAGTCCAAGAGAGTATCAACTAAAGATAATGTTTCTCAGTTTCAGAATTCTCAGCACTCTGGCTTATTGTTTATACTCAGATCTGGTGGAAAGAAAATGACATCTGTTCTGGAAGACTTATATATCTTTGGGAAACTTATATTTCTCTCCCTAGGGAGCACCACAGTGCTTATTAGCTGAGATAAGGCTCCGAGACGTACTGCACGAAAGAGCAGTTTACTTCTGTTACACTCAACATTTCTCACAATTCTTTTACCACAGAAACCCTATTTTTGTGGAGCACATAGAAACTTCCCATTGAACATCTCATCACAGGTAGCTGGACAAGAATAACATTGGTGTGTAGATGTGTGAAACCAAGAAGAAAAAGATTATTTTAATCACTTGTCTCTTGTAACCCTTTGGAAGGATTAGTGACTTTTTTTATACCCCAAAAGGTCTATTGTAGGTGTTACTAGCTGCCACAAGTGGACTTTCAAAGTTTTATATGCAGCAAGTGTGGGGACAAAAAGGGCTTATATATGTATATAACATACATAATATATATTTGTATATAATATATATTTATTATTAGTTCTTTACAATAGAAATACATATTCAATATAATTTTCAGTACAATAAGAATATTCAATGTATAAGTATATATGTTCCAACGTGTTTCACATTTATATGAGTCAATCTTGGCTTCTAAGCAGTTGGGCCTGTTGAGATGAAAAATAAGAAAAATGAAAATCTGTTCAAATAGTTAGAAACAGTTTTATAATGAGATTCATTATTATTTTACCAACTTATAGAAATAATATTCAAAATCCCTTTGCTATAATTAATTACTTGTTAGTATTTTAAGCACCATTAACATCTTCTCTTATAGCCTAAAGCTTGTTTTGCTTTATCCTCCTAACTTACCAGGAAAAAAATGACTTGCTTGATTTCTTTATATCCTTTTAATATGTGTTATAAATAAAATATAACAGCAGTTTTGGCAAAATTAAAATATAAAAAGTACCAACCAAAAAATGTGACGCTCCCAAGTTTTTCATATGATAGAGATTACTTTGAATGTTTTATTCATTACGATTCTAAAGTGAATTTTCATTATGTGAGATCTTAAAGTAAGAAGCTTGTGATGGTAGAGAAGTGCCTCTTGACTAGGTAAACTGGTCTTCTAAGTAGGCACTGGCTTATTGCCAATTGTAAAGGGAGCAATAATTCCTTTCTCTTTTCAGTTATTTGCAAGGATAAGATTAAAGCTTGGATCTGCTTCTTTATCCTCTGCTCTTTCACCTACCATTACTACTGAGTTGTGGGAGCAGCAACTGTAACAATATCTGGTTCTAAGAAGAGAAGTGTCCTTGGTTTTCTAACATTGTATATAAATTCCCTCTCTAGACACATGATAATTTATATTACTCACAAAATCAAGGATTCCTCATATAATAGTGCATTATCTTCTGTGGGGAGGTAAAATGGTAAAACATAATTTGTAATCTATTGAATTTTTTATACTTAATTCACAGCAACAATTTTAGTTCTAACTAACTAATAAAGAAAATAAATATTTTTTTTTTACTGATTTTACTTCCAAAGCATACTAAATTTCACTTTTTCCCTTTATTCTTTCAAAGTACTTATGAAGTATGTAGGGGCAGGAATTATTCGTAGAAAAACTGCTTAACAGAATTGGAAAATAATTTAGCCATGATCTAAAGGTAATTAGAATCCAGGACACTTAAATCCCAGTTTAGCCCTCTTCCTAATAAAATGCTGCATTCGTATTTAGTAAAATACTGCATTCATATTAAAAATTTAGATTTGTTCCTGCTTTGTCTCAGAATAAATGTGTTAGAAGTCAGAGTATGAACTGCCTGCAACCTGATTCCAAACAGCTGATTCATTTCAACATTGGATTTATTTATCATTATTATTTTCCGCATCAAATTGTCTTTAAAAGTATAAGTACCCTTTTGGATTCTACACGTTCAATTGTCTAGTCACTTATATAAGATCTAGGTTCCCTACTACATCATCAGCAAATACCTAGAATATTTTGTCTTTTAAAAGCTGTGGAAAAACCTAAATGCTAAGTTAGAGTGAATAGAATTGATATGTTTACATCATGTTTATATGTTTACCTGATGCATTTACATGTTGATTTGCATTTGAAGTCTTTAGTCTTATTTTGTGAATAATGTTTACTTAACCAAAAATAAATTGACAATATAGAAAAGAAAATAAATAAACATAACTTGTTCACAGGCAGAGTTGAAGCACTGAAAAAGTCAAATCCTAGTTCCCAGGCCCACAAATCATCACCCCATGTTGCACATGGGGTGCATGTGTTTTATACATGCACCCATGTATAAGTTTATATATTTTTATACATTCTCTAGTCATTTAAGTCAAATCCCCACTAAAACTGAGCTTTTGGTGGCGTAGTCTTTTGTGAGATGGTATGTGTGGTGTGTGTGAATCCTTATTTGTCTGTTCTTTGTGGAATGAAATGCTTCAGAAGAACACTTTGTACTTCTTTGTGATAAGGTTGATCTTTTGTCATCGTTTGGGATTTTCTCTGCTTTGTCATAGTGTTGAACCTACAGCACCCAGACATTTATGGTCTGAGTAAACCTGCTTCTAAATGGCACTGCCGTGGTGTTTTTTTTTTTTTAAGATTCTTCTTTTAGAGTGGTAATAATAATAGTCACAAAAAGGCACACAACCAACCCTTTCATTGAGCCCCACTTCCATCTGTTCTCTATGTCCATGGGGTTTTGCAGGACTGTTACTTTTGTCAGGCCATGGTCATTTGTGCTTAAGCTCTTATAACCTGACTCCTGATTCCAGGACACTGCTTCTCCCAGACCAACTGGCAAAATTCTATCATGTAGACATTTGCTAAAAAGCTGTGCTAAGAGATGAGATATATGAGATATATGTACTAATTGTTCTGCTTTGGTTAGGATGAAAGACTTCATAATCCGTTTAAAGCACTTTGAACAGTGCCCAGCACATGGTAAATACACAGTAAAGTTATTCAGGTGGATGTGGTGTAAAAAACATTGGACACTCAGTTATCTTGTCTTATTCGTTTTCAAGTCACCTATGATCCCCAGGTGCTTAACAAAACATCCCACTTGGCATACATTTATCTATTAAATAGTTTCTGGACATACCTAACAGCCAGTTGGTATGCAATCTTTATTATAATCTTAGAAGGAAAATAGTGACCCAACCATTAGAAATATTTGAACGAGCTCATTCCTCAGTTTAGCACACCATGGTGTTGTGAGGCATTAGTGTACGGGTTAGGAATGTGAGCTGCAGACTCAGTCCACCTGGGTTCAAATCACAGCTCTGCGACATTTGTTCTGTTACCTTGAGCGTGTTTCTTCACATCTCTGTGCCTCAGTTCTTCAGTAAAACACTGACTTCCTAGGGTTATATTGTGAAGACTATATGAGGTAATGCATGTAAAGCACTTTGAACAGTGTCTGGCACATGGGAAATATACCTACTATAAAGTCAGTTGTTATTATTATTCAGGTGGTCATGATGTGAAAAAAAAATGCAAACCTGACCACAGCGTTCAATAATTCCCTCAAATGAGTTGTGTCATTATGACTACTTTCATGATATTAATGGAAAATATAATTTTACAAGGGCCTCTACGTGGTCTCTAAATGTGTGTCAACAGTCATCTCATGCCAAGTTACATGAGCTAAACCTGTAGATACAGTTATTCTGTAGCCCACTCATAAATGGTCAGAATTAGTTCACATCTGAAGGGTCATTTGACCTTATATACTAGAGTCTGTAAAACATGAAACAAAACAAAAACGGTTAAATGCTCCAGTTACCTTTAGTAGAAAAATAACTGTGAAATATTGGTACACCGATGTTTTATATGGCCTAGTTTATTTCTCTATCACTTGATCAAATATTTTTCTAGAATAGAATTTGATTTACCTTGTATAAGAGACATATAAACTGGGCTCTTTTTTTTCCCAGAAAGACATGTTTTCTGAAGTTTTCTAATTTTATTCTGATTTTCGGGGAAGGCACAATGAAGCTAGGGATTTGTTTTATTTTTCCTATTTTTCCCCTCACCAGAATAAGGATTCCACTAATTAAAAGGCAGTGATTAGACCTTAGAAACCTTGTTGTGCGTAATATAGAGGGTCTATGGTTTTAAGAAACACTGCATCCTTACAAGTGCACTGTTCACCCACTAACTCTTCTAGCTGCTTAAACTGACTTGCAGAGAACAATTAATAGATTTTTAAAACTAATTAACTTTCGCTGTCCTTTGCTTTACTTTGTTTTAGATTTGGAGATAGGCATTCTTTGGCAGGGGTCATATTTCAACTTCTTCTCTGTAAAGATATGAGACATTTATGGTTGAGGGATTGATTTATTTTAAAATGTAAAACTTCCATTTATCATTCTATCTTCTTTAAACAACCCCATTTCTAGTTACATTGTTTGTGGATGGCCTTGTTTAGTTCTTTAAATACCAGGAACAGTTTCATCATCATCAAATATTAACTGCTCACTGAAAGCAGAAGGTGAGTTTAACAAGGTTGCTATATTTACTAAGACTGAGAGAGGATCATTTTTAAACATATTCTTTAAAAAAGTAGTCTCGGTAGTTTCATCTAGAGCATTGTCAGTTCTGTTCACATCTCTGAAATACATTTTGGATGAAACTTAATATATTTGGTAAATAATCAGGCCAGGCAGAATAGATCTTTATTTTTAAAAGAGAGAATTTATATCAATAAATTGCTTGCTTTTATGTCAGAACAGAAACAAACAGCAACTTGGCCTAATAAAGAATCACTTGGCTAAAAAAAAAACCCCACTTTATTTAAATACACAGTGCATTTGGAGTTTGGAGTTTTCTTTGGAGATTTGTCTGATACTCTAAAATGCCTACAGTTTTAATAACAAGTTAGCATAAAGGTTTCAGTAAGGCTTTTGGTGATAAAAATATATTTATCATTAACGAAATGTAGAGCTAGTCCATGCCTCAGAGCATTTTAATGCAGTCCATGTCACCAAGTAAAGCTTTCTGCTTGGAAATTGCATATTTGGTATTAGTTTGGTAGTTGGGTAGGATTGTGAGAAAAATGCGTATTTTAAAGTGGATACATTTGGCTCCGGCGTTTGAAACATGATTTCTACTTATGAATTTAGCAAGACTCTGTAAACAACCATTTGGTATCATGCTTTTAAATTTCTTTATCTGAAAGAAAACTTATGTCTAGCAAAAAAAAAAAAGGACTGATTTTTATCTCTGTGCCTCTAATTTCAAAAATGCAGAGGTAAATCAATAACTGTATCTGCCCTTTATATAACCTCTGGGTGGAGGGGTACATGGCTGGCTCTAGAGATGTAATTATTTAATTTATTCTTAGCAGCATACTGAGCGTTGCAAAGATAAATTGTTTACATCTGAACAATCATCAGTGCCTTTCTCACCTTTTACTCCCCTTAAGTTTGCAAGATATTTGTCTACATTTAATTCTTCTTTGAAATTTTCTTTTTGCTTGGAGACAGGAAATTTAACTTTGCCAGGTGGAAACCGCAAGGTTTAAGTTTAGTGCACAACTAAGACCCTTAGGAATTGGAGGGATTGCCAAATACATTCCTACTTCCCAAGTTTTAGTGCCGTTAAAACTCACTTGAGACCCTTAAGTCATGGAAAACCTAAGGTAACTGGCATGGTTTCAAGGGATAGAAGTCACAGTGTAGGAAAGCCAGTTAGACAGAGAAGGCTTGAAGTTGTGATTTCAGAAGTTACCTGACTGAAGCGTTCAAACAAAAGAAGAAAGGCCCGGCAGCCATTTGGAAAGCTCTGGCAGAACTTACAACTTTGGCAAGGAGCGCTGGGAAGCTGACTGTGGGATCTTTCTTTGTAGCCATCATAGGAAAAATCTACATCTTGTTAGCTGTGCAGAGATCGAGTATGGGCAGGAGTGTTCAATGTCATTTCAACGGACGATCCAGTTCCTTGGAGTTCACTGTATGCCATGGGGCTTGCTTTGAGCTTTAGTAGGAGGGAGTTGAATTAAATCAGTATTTTCATAACGATTCTCTAACGAGATATGTTAAAAGGTATTTTATGGAAAAAAAAAAAAGAGGCATGGTTTCTGCGATTGAACTGTGTTTCAGTTAACAGAAGTCAGCAGGTTTCTTTACTCTAGGACATGTGAGAGGGAACCTTTAGTATGCTCCGGTGGACTGTTAATCTCCAAGGGGGGAATAGAGGGTACCATTCGTTACAAGTATTTCACCAGGAAGCTCAGTTTCTGAGGCTCCTCTCTTGGGAATAGTGGTCTGTGGTACACAGACTGAAGGATCTCTAAGAGCCTTTCCAGCTTTAATGTTTCCATGACATGTTGTCTATAACATATAAGCTTCCCCAGTGAAGTACAATTTCATTCTCTCTGACCTTACTAATTCTGACTCTTTGATAATTCCAACAAAGGAGACTGCAATCTTAATAAAAAATAAATTCAGGATTGTGTCTAATAACTGATTCCTAAATGTTCACCATTGCCACTTTTGTGATATACCTGTTCTGTCATCTGGGGCTGTTATGGATTGCCATTTTTGCTGAGTATATTATTTTGTTCATTAGCATTAACCATGCCCCTCTACATCTCCCTCTCTTTTAATATGAGTAATCAAGGGTTGACTGAAAAAGACATCTATGCAAATAATGGCTATTCATGCCATTTTTTGCAGGTTTTGAATATGTATCTGCATCGATCTTATGTGTGCATGTGGAAACATAATACTTAAGCAGATGTTTTCCTGGGCTTTAATGGATGACTTTTGCTTGAATTTAAGAATACCACGGACAGGACTGAAGAAATTAAGGTTAACCTGTCCTCCTCTCCCTCCCCCCACTAACAAAAACCTTAAAAACATAAAAGCCTCATCTTCCTGTAATAATTCATATGTTCAAAAATGTATATGAATTTAGAGTCAGGAGTTCCGGCATGGTGGTCGCTCACCACACCCTCCCCCATCCCAGTTTAAAGGAGGAGCTCCGGCAGGCAGGCATCAAAGTCATTTGAATATACAGTTGCGCCACGGTGGTTGGGAAAGTGGACTGGCTGACTGGGTAGGGAGACGTGCGAAGCTTTTGGTGGGAGGAGCCAGGGGATAAAAAATTGCTTTCTCCAACAGTCAACTTCCTTAAATTCCTTGCAGCTGGTCAGGTAAGCTGGGGCTGAGAGTGCCTTCTGCTTCGCTCCGGGCAACTGAAGGCCTAGTAGAGCCTGGGCTGATTGCATAGAGGGGGCTGCTTATGACCTTAAGGTAACGGGATGAAAATGGGTTTTTGAGGATTTGACTTTATTTAGCTCAACTCACAAGGGTGGAGAATAGATAGGGAGAGGGTTGCCGTATAATATTTTGTATGGGGCATACTTATCCTAAAAAATTAGTCCTCGTTCATTTGAAATTCAAATTTGATTGGGAGTCCTGTGTTTTCATTTGATAAATCTGGCAACCCTAGATAGGATCCCAGGCAGAAGCCCTAGCTGGGAAGAAAGGGTGCAAGCAGCCGGCATCCTTTTTGTCCTGGTTCCAAATCGCTGTGGTTAGTGACTGGATGGGGTGTCCGGAGAAGGAAGCCGCGAGAACCCTGGGAGCCAGAGATTTGACTGCCTAAGGGCCAAGGGAGAGACCCCTTTATGTTGTTTTGTAACAAAGCCTATGTAGTAAGTAGCTTCTTGAAGTTGCATGATTTTGTGTATTTGTTTTCTTGGAGTAACATTCAATGTCATTCTTTTTTTCTTTCCTTTTTTTCTGTATTTTAATGACATTTTACACTGGCAGCCATCAGCTACTTTAAAGACAGCGTCCGTGAATCCTTAGCATTGGAAACGCCTTCTGACTTTCGGTAACTCGGCACCAGTGTGCTTCAGTTGTCTTTGGGTTTTAATTTGATTCTGGTTGGCTGTTTTGTAAACAGAGATCATACATTCCTGAGGAGCATATTATTGAACAGATATCCAGTTAATATTTTTCTCAAGCAGTTGAAGGTATTTGATTAGACCAGAGGGGAAAAACTGGGGGGTGGGCAGGAAGCAGATCTGGGGTATTGGGGAGGCAGGCTTGGTTTCACTATGGCCGCAACTATGATTTTTGGTGTTATTTGTTCTTCAAAAAATTTTCAAGCTAATGATTATTTGAAAATAAATGTTTAATGTGAATGCAGCTGAACATGGGTCTTAAAGCGCAGCGGGAACATTTTTCTTGTAAGAAGTCAGCATATGCGATAGAGATGCACAAGAAGGCTCCACTCCATGTGATTATCCTGAAGCCACCTTTGTCTCAGTGGCTTCAGGGAATTTGACTTGCAGCTGGTTAGAGAAATGCAGGGTGGGGATGGAGCAGTTGAAGAAGGCAGTTTATTCTAAGCTGACCCTAGAAATGCAGTGCTCCCCTTGGGCAGGCCCAGGTGCTGATTAGATGTGAATCTGCTGCAGGTTCCTTTATTCTGCTCTGTGGGCCCCTATATCCTGGGGGTTCTTGTGACCACAGACCCCTGGGAATTAGACCAGGGTTTGTGTCTGTGCCTCATGGGTTCCTAACATTTCTGATTCAGTTATACTGAATTACCAGGATTTTTCAGCCATGATGATCACACACACCCCAGAGTATATATTCATAGAAAAAAAATTGTTACGAAGTAGCTATTTTCTGGACCTGAATAGAATAACGGTTCATTTGCAACAGAAAACCAGGAACAGCCTCAGTCGTATGTTGCCTCTTGTTCTCTTCTTGGAGGAAGAAGAAAGAACTTAGGAAAGGAAATGGCGAGAGAAGCAATTAGGCCTCTAAGGCCGACTTAGTGTGATGCCCTATGAAATTATTCTCACAAAGTTTATTCATTCATTCAGCAAACTTTTATGGAGTGGTCACTATTCCCCAGGCACAGAAACAGACCTGGAGGTTCAAAGATGAGTAAGATATAGTCCTGCCTTTAGACAAACTCAAGGTGGAATGGGGAGATAGGCATGCAAACAATGTATCAATGTACACAGTGATAAGTGCTATGATAAAAGGGAGTACAAGATGCAGCTGGAGACACAAACGAGGGAGAGGGAGAGGGAAGTGGGGGTGGGGTGGGGAGAGGGGTTCAGGAAGATCTTTACAGAGAAAGAGTCATTTGAAGTGAAAATCCATATTGGGTAGTGAGTCTGCAAACTTGGCTTCTGTCCTTACTGAGCTGCTTGTTAATTAGGACAAGCCATCTCATCAATTTGGCCTTCACTTTCTCTGTAAGATAAAAGTGCACAGATGTTCCTTAAAATCCGGTTCAGCCCTAAATGTTCCGATTCTGGTAATCAGGTTATCTTAGCGGGCTGCTGCAGAGAACAATGGTGTGATTGTTGAGCCTACTCCTCCCTTCATCTTTTGGAGGTCACCACTTGCAAGATTTCTTGAGGCAGATAGGCGAGAAAATTCTTCTGCCCTCCTTCCAGCTTCTTACCTATTCAGACTTGGTGTCTGGTTTGCACCGAAGTCATTGCCCTGTGTATGTGTATATGGGATGTCAAGAAAGCAGAGTTCATGAGTTTGGGATTAGCAGATGCAAACTGTATGTAGGATGGATAAACGACGAGATCCTGCTGTACAGCACAGGGCGCTATATTCAATATCCTGTGGTAAACCGTAATGGAAAAGAGTATGAAAAAGAATGTATACATATGTATAACTGAGTCACTTTGCTGTACAGCAGAAATTAACATGACAGTGTAAATCAACTATACTTCAATAAAATGTAAAAAAAGGAAGGCAGAGTGCAGCAGAGATGCAGTGCTGACTGCAGTGGGGGAGTGCTTGGCTGGCTCATTCATTTTGCCTTCAATAAACTCAGGAAATGGTTTAATAAAGACTTTTTTAAAAGGATTTTTTGTCTGCATCCCAAATTTAAATTAAAAGTTGTATGCAAGATTTTAAGGATGCTTTTTGTGCGTATATGTCAATATTCATAGATGGTACAATACTGGAGGATATCCATTTTTATAAAGACAGAACTCTAAGAGGAAGAAAGTGGGAAGTTTGCCTTTACTATACTGATACCTGGCTAATACTCAGTTTATGTTCATGTTGCCTCACTTTTAGCCATTTCAGATTGTTCCTAGCCCTTAATAGGTCCGTGATGGTTGTAGGAACCAGGCAACCTACTACGTATCATTTGTAATTCTAAAATTACTGTTACTTCCTCTGAGAAGCCATGTCTATGCATATGTAAGTACGTTTCAGTGGGGCAGTATAATCAAGAGGATTTTTCATTTAACACATGATCATTAAAATGAAATAATTTTTTTCATAGAAATCAAATCATCTCTTCATTGCCTTTATTTAACATTTAACTTTTAACTCTTGATAGTCTAGCAGAGCAGTGAGATGTCGTTGAAAAAGTAATCCAGTTACCACTGTATTTGAGAGCTTCCCCCCGCCCCCCATAATTCCTAATGTATTTGAAGAAGCAAGTCATTCTGCAAACAGCTGTTCCTGTTAATATACTGGTGATTGACAAAGGGTAATTTTCAGCTTCCTGGGGTCCTTTTCTTATTCTGATGGATGGTAGAGCTTTCTCTCATGAACATAAAAAAGTACACTTCACAGGGGTTTTCTACCACCAAGTGCCCGGGAAGTCTTGTCTCTGACAGACTCTCGCCCTCATAACTCCCAAGACTTGGGTGGGATTTGAATCTCTACAATGCTGCTTTTCTCTTTCACTCAAGTACTCTTTGTGCTCATTTGTGAAAAGCCTGAAGGTAGGAAAAAGGAAATAGATTGAATTTGGGAGGTTTTATGAATGCTCTGCAACTTTTTCCTTTGTCTGTCATCAACTTTTTGATGTATTTCAGAAATTTCATTGGTCATTTATTCCCCTGCTGCTTTTCGGGTGCTTTTTCAAAGAGAGTAGATGGGAAAGGGGAGCGGGAAGCTTCATAGATATACTAGTGCTTATTTCAGCAGAGAGTCACTTTCCCATTGAATCACCTTGCTATTTTCTTGACTCCGTATCACAGTGAAAAACCCAATGAGGCCAAAGGAAATGGAAAAGGAGTGAAATTGAGGCAAGCCTAAATGAGCTTGCACTCTAATCTCTTCAATGCTTTAATTTTGTGTGTCTGTGGAGGGGAGGGAGAGAGGTTTACACATCTTGACCAGCCTTAGCTGCTGTTTTTAGGATAGAGCCAGCTCTACCAGTGGATGGCAATTTTCACAGGTACGACATTTAGAGTCGTTTATGACATGGTGTCCTACTTTGCACTGAGCACATGGCAACTCTGAACCTGTGGGTCTAGAAGGAGGGCTTGGACAACATTGACTTGGCTTGGGAAACACAATGGGTGATTTTTTTCAGCGCAAGATGGTTTCTGGGCTGTTACAGACCTGATGTGATAGGGAGTCTTGTGGCCCATTCAAGAGTGCTTAGCTGGCCTCAGGAAAACATTGGAACCTTTCTACTCCATAGTCTCTGGTTTTCCAAAGGACAAAAACAATAAGTGATTACATACTGTGCTGGGCAGATCCCTCCTCAGCCTCCACCCCATCCCATTCATACTTGCTTACCAAAGCCTTAATCCCCTCCAAGGACTAAAAGCAAATGTTAGCAAACGTCAAGAGCAAAGTTTGCCACCCTCTCCCCGACTCCAATGAAAGTATTTTGGCCTGTAATTAACTTTGGGCACCTTGAAGAATTAATACAGGGGAGATTTGTTATCACCAAGTGTTGTGCATATAAATATATTATCCTGAGTCCTAAAGTCATTTTGAAAAAACTTGAGGGGCTTGGCTTTCTTTTGAAATATTGTGTTCCACAGATAACATTGATGTTAAATTATTTGTTCTCATCTATTGTTTGGATAGAAAATGCAGGTTGTTTTTTGTTCTTTATAAGCTTTCTTTAACATAAGAAGCAGTCTCTGGTAAGGTAGTGTTTCTGTGCATTTGCATTGTTATAGAATTAAATGATGGATTCTGTCATTCAAAAGAGAATGCTTTATAAATCAAGTAAAATCTCATAACTATGAATAAGTTTTTTAAAATCTTATGCTGCCTCATATTCCATACTTTAGTTTTATAGCCTAACTTGATGTAATTTTTAAAGTGTAATTTTTTTTCTATTTCTGTGTACCATTTTTGATTTGTAAAAATGTCATTAGTTTCCCAAGAAAAAGCTTAAGAAAAGTTATTATACATAAAGGACAGTAACATAACAGCACAAAGGCAGGTAGCAATTCTTTATCTGTAGATTGGCAGGAAATGTGCCAAATACACCATGTTCTCTCACTCCCTTCCATTCTCCTCTCCTCTCTGATGACATTCAGTGTAAATGACGTTAAAACTCTAAACTGTAACAAGTGGCAAAAATCCTAAGGTATTCCTTTTCCTTTTTTTTTTTAACTGATCTATTGTTTGGAATTCCTGAATGTAAGAGAGAGTCCTCATCTAATTTTGGGGGCGCAGGGAGTGGGTTACAAATTGTGTTCTGTTTAAATGTTTATGGTTGTGTTTGCCACTTGTCTGGGAAAGCTATCAAGGTGGGTTTGTGATCCTAAGGCAATCCTGCTCAGCAGGTGCCTGGTTTCTTTTTTCAGGGCTGCTATGCAACTGTCCCAAAGCCTGGGAATTGGAGCAATGGCCCTAAATGCTAGCAGGCAGCAAGAGGGAAGATAGTCTAAGGAGAAGGAAGGTCGGGACTAAGTTGCTTAGACCTGGTTAGGGGGCAGGATTTCCAAATGCAGCTGCAGGTAGTGATAAAAAGACCTGAAATTCAGAAGAGGGGTCAGAGGTAGAGATAGAGATTTAAGATCTGAGCAATTGCAGTGAGAGATGAAATTTTACCAGCACTTCATTTCTCCAGGGGAAAGAGATTAAGGAGGAGAGCAGAGGATTTAGGACTGTACCTTGGGGAAATCTTTAATGTTAGGGTGTGGGAGGAAAAGAGAAACCCCGGAAGTATAAACTACCATGCTTGGCTCTGGAAGCCACCAAGTGTCACTACTTCCCCTGAGCTGTTAATTCTGAGCCAGATAATCCCAGTTATACTGGGTGGAGGGTGGAGAATCTGGGAACTAAAATCCTTGTGACTGTCATTGCTTTGATGCAGATTGTAGTAGGTGTAAAAAGAAGCTTATGGGGCTTCCCTGGTGGCACAGTGTTTGAGAGTCCGCCTGCCGATGCAGGGGACACGGGTTCGTGCCCGGGTCCGGGAAGATCCCACGTGCCGCGGAGCGGCTGGGCCCGTGAGCCATGGCCGCTGAGCCTGTGCTCCGCAACGGGAGAGGCCACAACAGTGAGAGGCCCGCGTAACGCAAAAAACAAACAAAAAAAAGAAGCTTATGTTTTTTCTTAGGGGGGACATTACTGGGGGGAACCCTCCATTACCGCAATTTTTAGCGCATATAAGGATTTCCTTATAGTCCTTATATGTATTAAAATTATGTAGCTGTTTCCTAGGCTACTTAATGAGTTCAGGAAGACTGGGTTCATACCACCCTCAACTCTTACTACCAAGAAATTCTTCCTTTTCCAGGATTTCCAGAGAAATATAAAAACACATTGAAACTAGGGTATTATTTGATTTTATAAATAATTTGATTAAAAATTTGATCAAACTGGAGAAACAACAGGACAAGCCTGACAGAAAACAATAGTGGCTTCCTTGACTTCTCAAGCTATGTTTTAAGTTATACTCAGCTTCCTGCCAGGGGAGATAAAATAAAAGAGCCACCTCGTCCCACTGATCTGATATTTAAAAGAGCAGTTGCAGTGCATCTGGTTTTGCTTTATAGGTAACTCTCTAAAATTTTGAAGGACACACCTTGATTCTCAGTGAAATTATAGCAATGCTTGGATAACAAGATAACTAAATATGGAGAAGTGATTACATAATCCGTTAAGGCATCATAAATAGGGAAAATTCGTAGCATGTGTTGAAAACACTTGATGAACTAACTGACTTTCTCCTGGGAATTCGGGTGGCCTAGCAACTTGCGCTCTTGGGTTCAAAAAAAAGTTGCCTTTTTTGCCCACCCCTCCCTCCAGTAAGCTCACGCACTATGAAGGATCTTAGCAACTGTGGGAAAAAGAATGGCTTGCAGTTGTGCTTATCTTAAAAGGATTATGGCAGACCTAGTAATCCAAATGAGAGAATCATTAGCTGCTTTGCCCAGTGCTCAAGAGTTAAACAAACACAACAGGTCACATTTGAGAATGTGATAAATACCTGTTCAGTGACATCCTTTGCTACCACATAGTCAACACCATAATTATCAGCCATATCAGCATTTAGGTAATACCAAACGCATGTTTGGTTCCACAGGACTGACATATGCTCCTGTCTGGAAGTGCTTAAACCATCCATAAAACATTCGAATACGGGACACTCCCAAGTACACTTTGGTCTCAATTATCCAAGTGATCCAGGGCCAGTGCCTCTGGAATCTACAGAACAGCATAGCCCCAAGGTAGAGATTTATTCTTTGATTAACAAAATATCAGTGGATTTCAGGATGTTTCTCACATTGTATGGATTCAGGAAAAAACTTTAGAGCCAAAATTGTCCAGAATAATGGATCTAAAAGTTTTAAGATACATTTATGTGTATATATGTAACATTTTCCCTCAGTTTTCCTGATTGTATATGTAGATCCACACCCTAAATCATATTTAACATGCATGATGTCTCACGTTGGGAAATTTTTATATAAATCTGTAATGTTATGATGATACACTATTCCTAATGTTTTATATTTTAAACATAAGTTGATGCGTATCAAAGTAGAGCAGAGCAAAGTGGCTAAGAGAATAATTTCTGGAATCAGACTAGACTAACTGGGTTTTAGTTCTGGTTTTGTCACATGTTAGCTGTGCAAGCTTCTCTCAGTCTCAGTTTCCTCACCTGGAAGATGAAGATTATGAGAGTATCAGTCTTAGCGGCCTTGTATGAAGACTGAATGCATTCATTCAAGTAAAGTATTTATGACATATACATAAGTACATCACATATGCTAAGAGATTAATAAACTTTTCTTAGCCACACCAGATTTTTAGAAATATTAATGTAAATTCATCTAATCCTTCCTTTTCAGGGTCGGTGTGCTAGAGAGAACTGCAAGTACCTTCACCCTCCTCCGCATTTAAAAACGCAGCTGGAAATTAATGGACGGAACAATCTGATTCAACAAAAGACTGCTGCAGCCATGTTTGCCCAGCAGATGCAGTTTATGCTCCAAAATGGTCAAATGCCATCACTTGTAAGTCACAGTGCTGCTTTTTCAAAATTGCATATGTATGTCTTTTATTTGTTAAGGATATATATCTACATTGGAATAACCTTGCAGGGCCTTCGGGAAGTTAGTCACCAAAGGATTGAGGATGCAGGCTGATAGGTAATTGACACTACAAAGCTGCTGTGCACATGAAGGGAGCAATCAGGTGCGTTGGATTTAAAACCTGGGTTGCAGGAACCATGAATGTAGTTTATAGAAGAATATTAATAAAGGAGCAGGGACATTTTAAGAGGAGGAAGAGGTTTGATTATTATTACATATAACCCTTTTAATTTTAGGATATTAATTCAAACAGATTTCCTTGCTCTTTGATGGTAGTTTTGTTGTGACTTTTTAATAGACTTTTTATTTTAAAATAATTTTAGATTTAAAGAAAAGTTGCAAACATAGTACAGAGAGTTCCCATATTACCCCTCACCTGGTTTCCCCCACTGTTAATATCTTATATTTCCATGGTATATTTGTCAAAACTAAGGAACTGACATTTACACATTACTATTAACTGAACTCCAGACTTTATTCAGACTTCACCAGATTTTCCATTAGTGTACCCTTTCTGTTCCAGTGTCCAATCCAGGATACCACAGTGCATTTATTTGAATCCTGTCTCCCCTCTCTCCTCTGGTCTGTGACCATTTCTCAGTCTTTCCCTGTTTCCCGTGACCTTGACAGTCTTGAGGAATACTGGCCAGGTAGTTGATGGGGGTTTTAACTTAATCTAGCCACAGTTTCCCTTTGCTGAAATTAATAATATTTTGGCGTCATTCTAGACCAATGTCTAGTATTTGTGTGGATCAGTGAGTTTAAATGGATCACCTAAAAAGTAATTTTGTCCTACGGAGAATTCATCTTGTCCTGATACCTTAAAATATAAAGTTATAGTTTGGTCTTAGAGTTTTAAGGGGGAATTGAAAACTGTCCCTGTCTACTGAGTTCTTCCAGGTCTCAAATTTAGTTCCATGGTGTCTCATTCTAATTCCAGCTGGCCTATTTCCTTTTAACCATTATCCGGATACTAATTTGAAAGGTTTATGTTTTCTTTTTTGTAACCCACTTCATTGGTGACTATATAATGAACACACTGAAAACTGAAAGATGTATATAGTATTTAGATGCAACAAAAATGTGGGACTAGGTCAATCTGCTCTCAGCAAAGTGTATCTCATTAGAAAGTTGTTTCTCAGAATTCAAGGACATCTGTATAGATAGGGCACTCCTTAATTGGTACATCTTTATAGATAATGCAAAAAACAGGTGCTTGAGGCATTGACAAGTCACTAAAATTTTGTACCATGATACTCTTTCCAGAATGTCTAGAAAATTTTAAGTAGCATAAATAGATTTCATGTTTTACGCTATTCATTTGCCAAAAACATTTGCCTTGGAATTCAGTGCTGATTAATTACATTGATAAATTCGTTCCCAGAAGGTCACCAGTGAGCTCCCTGGAGTTCCCCTTTGATCTTTAGTAATACTTTACATGGTTGAACTCCTTCAAACTCTGTCCTTAGCTTTCAAACACTCAAGTATTTCAGTTTGTCCTTACTCCTGAAGGGATAAGGAAGAGAAAGTGTTCTAGATACTGAGAATAGTATGAACAAAGCCACAGAGAAATGAATATGCTTGGTGAGTCCAGAAAATGTGAGTAGTTGGGGAATAAAGCAAGGGAGCCTTTAACCCACCATTACTACTCTTGGCCTCTTGTGGGATGTCCCAATTTCAGACTGAGCAAAGAATAGGAGCCAGATTTTATCACACACCTGAGCCCAGCATTTCCTATACAGCTGGAGCATATATTTTTTCATAGGTCAAGGGACATCAGTCAACTACCCTATTTCAGGGAATCATAGAGCAAGGGCCTGGGGTAAAATAGGGGTAAAGACAGAAGGCAGACTATTCATCTTCCCTTCAGCCTCCAGTCAAGTATCTCCATGCCAAGTCTCAACCCTTCACGCATTATTGATTAGGGAGTGGCTTTTTAGAGTCCAGTGAGAGATTCATTGAGTTTTTCAGCCTCTTGTGCTTTCTAATTTGATCCTCCATGCTTTCTATAACAGAATACATTTCCCTTTTTTCTTCAATGAGGGTAATTTCAGGCTGCAGAATATGACTGATATGACTCACAGGAATACAATTTATTTTATAGCATATCACAAGACACAAGACATTGCTTAGAAGACCCCAGGGAACAATTGGAAATTGCTTTTCTGCCTTGTAGATTATTTAACAGTAGCTGTTGTGATGTGATAAACTGATAAAAGATTGATTTCTGTAGTTACTATGTGTACAAAAAGCTAACCTCGAGATGTTTGATATGATCTTCTCTTGTGGTCTAGAAAGCTGCCTTGTGGGCATGTTGTAATTGAGCTAGTGTGAGCAATTTTAAGTGACATTTACCAGTCTGACTTGAAAGAACTGTTCTTTATTATGGATCTTGATTTTACTATGGAAGCAATGTATAATTTTACTTCATTTCCTTGGTACCTACTCTTCCCCAAACAACTCTCTATCCCTTCTAACCGCACCCCCCTCCCGCCCTGATCATCTGATTCTTTTCTCTAAAATATTCCAGCTTTTGTTTAAATTTCCAGTCCTGCTGTTTGTCTGGCTGCATATTAAGACCCATTTGGTATCACTGCCTTGAACCTCAGGTCTTCCCACAAAGCACACTTTGATCTGTTTCTAGGACAACAGAAGAGCACATCTGCTTTTGGAAAATCGAGTCTGTTTTGCTTATTATAAGCCCCCAGATAAAGGGAACGTCAACCTAAATGTAGCTAGAGAACAGATTCTGTTCAGTGTGACTGAACAATGAATAAAAGCCACACCTAGTCAATTCGGGTAGAATGCTTGCTGTAGCAGGCAAGTTTGTTCACTGTATCTAACAGGTCTAAATTGACATTTGCACGTATAAAATTCCACCTCAGAAAGCTCTTGTTAGCTTTATTGAGGAAGTTTAGCAAGTGAGGCAAAGGGTGTGACTCCCTAGTATTTTTCAGTGCAGTTTAAGAGAGATAGTTGCTGATGTTCACAGCAAAAAATTGTACAATTTAAGAACTCCCCTTGGCATAATTAAGAGGCAGACACGAGCACTGGAGAAGAATTTTAGGGCAAGCGGACACATTGGATTCCAACTCTCAAGCAAAGCTAATGTTTCAAAATTTCAGGTCTTTTCACAACTTGGAATCTTCATTACAGAAAGAAATTTCCAAGGAAGGATTCTCACTGCTGGATGTAATATATGCATGTAAAAGGTGGATATGATGTTAGAAGGCTATTAAAAATATTTTTGGCTCAGACATTTTGTATAATCTAGACCTGTCTATATCTAGTAAATTCCTTTTGCTTCTCTGTTTGAATGTGATGATTCACGTGGAACCAGTTCTTTACACGCAGGTAAACTTGACCCAGTCGGGTGTATTCACCTGATGATTCATACAGAGATTACTGGATCATCCATCACCGTGTGCCAAGTCCTCTGGTCTGCTGTATGCTTTTCATGACTTGCATTCCTGTGGCCAAGTCATGGTGTTCCAAACCACAGAGGCTATAAACACGGGACTTCAGTCTTTTTCTTTATCACAGATAGAATCATCTCATGTCTGTCTGGACCCTCCCCACCTTTTTGCATCATTTTTACAATTCTATTCACCAAATATATTTCTCAGAAACAAGCTTATATGTCTGTCTGACATTAATATAGTAAGGAATGAAGGTGATGTAACACTTCAGGACCAAATGGGGAAAAATAGGAAGGTGCAGTAGATAAGAGGAAGGGAGATATACTAATTAGTGAATAATTTCAGTATTTTTAGGCTCCCGTGTTTTGAATGTTTTTCTTCTTTAATTAAATAGGACCTCTAAGATATTATATTACTCTATGCAACTTTGGACCGGGACAGATTTAAGTGAATAGAAGTAAAATTGCAAAATATTTATTTACTTTTTAACTTTTGAAAATATTAAATGATTTTGTAGTTAAAGATGAAAGGATAATATCCTTCCCTCACCAAGATACATTCTACATTTTGCATATTCATCCAGAGTTATAGTTTTTCTAGCTCACATAAACTAGTTTGATTGACTGAAGTATATATGCTATCTCCCTGTTGTCAGGGCTCTTCTATTAAAAAATTATCGTTAAAAAGGTGAGCAAGACATTTTGTAGATTTAATGGAAAAGGAAATTCTATCCATTTTCCAGATTACCAGTCTCATGGTCAATACAGAAATTACAGTGAATTTTAATGAAGATTCTTCAGTGAGTCTCTCAGTTTACCTACTCATGAAACGATGAATGACAACCTTTACGTCTTTCATCTCAATGTGGTGACATTCGGTGTTTTGTAAAGTGATTTTTGCAAAATGTTCAAGTCAGTGGATGACGGGCATTATGTAATTATAAGATTAATATGCTCTTAATATAATTATGACTGTCATTATCATGTGAAATTCCACATTGACCGAGGTTGAGCAGATCATATCACAGGAGTGTTTGGAGTGATACCATGCTAAAAGCCCAAAGTTTTATCAAGATTTTACTAAGTTTTCTAAAAAATTAGAAAAGATTTTACTTTTAGATGTAGCAACTGAGACCTAATATTATGTATTTGTTCCACAAATTGTTCCCAGGTGTAGGCTTACCTTGAGGTTAGTGAAGGCTCAGGGCCCCTCATTAGCGTGGTGTCGTGCCAGGGCCCCGGGAGGAGGCGTAGCAATGTGTTTACAGTGTGTTTGTAAAATTTGCCAAAGATATTTGTGTATCCTTTGTTCTGAAGGCCTAAACTTGGGGCCCCACAGATCCTGGATTCACTCCTGATTGCAATTACTTGTCCAAAGTAGAGTAGTTATTCAGGTCCTTTCCCGAGGCTGTGCATGTCACACAGCTTAAAGCTCCTTTTAGAGTAAAGCAAAATAAATCACACCAGCTGGAGGTTTGCTGCCTTGCCCCACTCGGCTTAATATACAATGTGAAATCTGTTTTTCTAAAAAGTGAAATGAAAATGCTGTACTTTTGCTGTCAAACAGAGGGCATTTGTACATGATATCTTTACAGTGCGCAGTTTCTTTGATAGTGAGGAATCTCAACACTCTCCCTTTATCCTCCCTCATATATTCCCAGGAGATAAATTAAAATGTAATCTCCTCTCAGCCCATTTTGTGTCCTCCTCTGGATCTGGTTAGCTCGGTTGGTGAGAGGCTGGTGCTAATGAGACCATGTGGGCCCGTTAGCTTTCCTGCTTGCGGTCACAGTCTAAGCTCCAGCAGCTACCTCAGCATGGCTTGCCGTTCATCACCAGTGAGGTGAAGGCAAGGAAGTTGGGAGGATCTGTGAAAATCGTTTTCCCTGACGGAGGATAAAAAATCACAACAGCAACGAGAAACAAAGCCAATGCTTGGCAATCTCACCTAGAGAGGATGATATTTTTTTTCTTATCACCATCCTCTTGCTCAGATCAGTAGAGTTCAGTGGTTTGTCACTGAGAGGGCCATCAGGAGACCTAGTGTGAAAAAATGTGGTTGCCCTCCCCACCTGATAATAATCTTTCCCCCAAATAATCCTAATCTGCCATAATAATCTTTATAGATGTACTAAATCTTATTTGAAAACCTTCCTCACCTAGTCTCCCCTCTTAAACCATTCTGTGGATATCAGAAACATTAGCAATTCAATCGTCCCCTGGGACCACACATTTTGTAATAAGAAGTTGCATATTTCAGTCTGTAGTATCACTAAACCGTTTTTTTTTCCCAGACTCTTCATTGGATACCTTTTGATACTGATGATTTAGCCACTCCAATTAAAAACTGCCACGCATACATATGTGTGGGTGTGTGTACGTGCATGTGCACATGCATGTGTATGTGTTATACAGTACCCTGTGCTTCTAATACTGTTTAGCATTTCAAAAGACCGTTTGGGAGTGGCCTTCTGCTTAACGTTTTCCCCGATAGAGACCAAAACGGATGGATTTTTCAATCTCTCTGCCACTAACTTTCGATCCCTGAGTGTTTCTTTTGTTTGGTGATTTTTGATTTGGATTCTTCTAACTGGTAAACCTAAAAGTAATCAATGGCTTAGGAATCCCTTTTGACTCAATTCACTAAATATTTCTTGAGCATCTACTCTGTGCTAGGCATTTATAAGAGTAAGAGATGGATTAAAAGGTGAATTAGAAACAGTCTCTACCCTCTAGGAATATATGATCTAACAGTAGTGAAATGGTGGATTAATGTTTTCGTGATCCCCATCGTTTCTGCTTTGTACCTGATCCTCCGTATTTTTATAGCTTTGGGCTTTCTTTTTTCCTCCGTAGAGTATTTTTATATTAGCCATGCAAGGTTTTGTTTTAGTTTGTGTCGTTGTTTTGGGGGCGGTGGTGGTGGTGCTTTGTTGAACCTCTGGTAATTATAACCCTTTGCATCCATTTATCCTGGATTTGCACTGAGATGTCTCTAGTCTCCAGGCTTCCTGTGGGTTCTTTGCTTTTCTCAGCTCTTGCCATTTCCCCCTCCCCGCAAACCCTTCCTTTTTTCATACCCGTTGTTAAAATTGGGTAACCACTTGATTTTTTAAATACTTTTTCTTTCCTAGTGGTATACTAAAGTTAATTGAATTGTCACTGTTATTACATAGTGATTCACCAACAAATAATTTTTAGGGCAGTTCTTGTTCACGTCTCAGGAGCAAAGTTAAAATCCCCTCACACATCTGAGGAAGAAGTCATTTACCCTTCTGCCAGATCCTTACCTCTAGGAATCAGCCGTGGATTATAATTCCTGACCTGCTCTGCAGCTTCTCCCACCACCTACAGGCAGATCCAAACCATAACTTGTTCCCTCTTTCCTGTGATACTTTACACCTTTTATATGCACAATAATCTATCGACCCTTCCCCTACCTGTCTTCCTTCAATGCTTCCCCTTATTTGGAGACTTCCATGATTAGTAAGGTCAGAAAAGCCAGGTCTAGGTGAAGATAACTATTCACTTTGACCCTTGAATGTATTTGTTTTTCTTCACTCTCTCTTGGGCCACAGTGACTTATTCATTAACAGGTGTGATTAGTACATAAACACCACTATCAGCTTGCATCTGTTTATAAAGCTCACTCTCAATTATTGAGGGACCAATTAACTAGTCTGGAGGTTATGTGGGCCTCCTGCAGTGTGCCTTTTGGCCACTTCAGTCACCCTAGAACAACGCTCAGAGAATGTGGAGATGACCAAGCAAAAACAGGTGGCTGTTTCTGTGAAACAAAAAGGATTCAGTTGTGCTCCTCGTCAACAGCTAGTAAAGTCTGATGGAAACAAAAATGATACATTTCACTGTGCTTTGGGATTATCTAAGGATAGAAATATGCATGGTGACTGGGGAAAGGGGCTTCCTTTTGTACTGTATAAATGCTTGTAAATGAGTAATAAAATTAAGGTCTTATGAGTGATAAAGTTAAGAGTGCTATTTTTCTGGTATTAAAATCAAGTCAACAAATTGTTACCAAATGTTTACCATCCTATAAAAGAAAATGTTTAGTCGTCCACCTTTAGACAGGAGTTTAGAGAGAGGAGACCTCAATTATGATGTTGACTTCAGGCCAGGATTAGCCTAAGAGACTTAAGTGTCTTGCATTCATCCAACAATAATTGTAACTGACCTTGGATATTATTCAAGTAACTACAAATAGATCTAGGCTGTGGGGAGATACAGAGATGGATTTAGCATAACATTTAATTTTTTTTCTTTATACTAGCTTGAGGAATAACTCATTTTAAGTAATAAATCAGTGTTACTAAGATGTATATGTGAACTAGACATATTTATTTGAGGCATCATTTTTCACTGAGCTGTATTATTATTCAGAGGTGCTTCAGAATCCTTTAAGGCCAAAATGTGGTGGCTCCTAAAATTTTACCTTTACAGGAGTCCATCTATCTCCCCATTCTTAGTCACTGAGTAGTTATTGTTTTATAAACAAATAGTTAAGAACATGAATTTTACTAACTATGTAAAAGAACATTTTAGTGAGTACTTTAGTATCTGTTTCTAAAGTTTAACTTCTTCAGCTTATGGAATCTTGCTACAAGTATTAAATTCACACCAATAGATTTTTATATAATTAGTGCTTTACTTCAGAAATTGATGGAGTGCTTTATTTTTTGGAATCCTTTAGAATGAGGGTCAGCAAAATTTTCTCTAAATGACTAATAAAAGTATTTGAGGATTTGTGGGAAAGAAACAAAGTTGAGGATATTATGTAGGTACTTCTGTAACAAGAGAGGAAACAGATATCCACACTTTTTGTTATATAGGTCTACGAGTGAGTGCAGTGGAATTTATTTATGGACACTGAAACACGAATTGCATATAATTTTCATGTGTTGTGAAATATTACTTATCTTGTACTTTTTTTCAACCATTTAAAAAGGTAGAGAATAACAAATGCTGGAGAGGGTGTGGAAAAAAAGGGAACCCTCCTACACTGTTGGTGGGAATGTAAATTGGTACAACCGCTATGGAGAACAGTATGGAGGTTCCTCAAAAAACTACAAAATAGAATTGCCATATGATCCATCAGTCCCACTCCTGGGCATATATCCAGACAAAACTATAATTTGGAAAGATACATGCACCCCTATGTTCATAGCAGCATTATTTACAATAGCCAAGACATGGAAACAATCTAAATGTCCATCAATGGATGAATGGATAAAGAAGATGTGGTATATGTATACAATGGAATATTACTCAGCCATAAAAAAGAATGAATTAATGCCATTTGCAGCAACATGGATGGACCTAGAGATTATCATACTAAGTAAAGTAAGTCAGAAAGAGAAAGACAAATACCATAGGATATCACTTATATGTGGAATCTAAAATGTGACACAAATGAACTTATCTACAAAACAGAGACAGACTCACAGACATAGAGAACAGACTTGTGGTTGCCAGGGGGGAGGGGTGGGGGGGTTGAATTGGGAGTTTGGGACTAGCAGATGCAAACTAATACGTATAGAATGCATAAACAACAAGGTCCTACTGTATAGCACAGGGAACTATATTTAATATCCTATAATAAACCATAATGGAAAAGAATATGAAAAAGTAGTATATGTGTGTGTGTGTGTGTGTGTGTATATATATATATATATATATATATATATATATATATACTGAATCACTTTGCTGTACACCAGAAACTAACACAACATTGTATATCAACTATAATTCAAATAATATTTAAAAAAAAATAAAATAAAAATGTAGAAACCACTCTTACCATTCTGGCCATGCAAAAACAGGGCAGGCTGGATTTGGTTCAGGAGCTGTGGTTTGCCAACCGTTACCCTAGAACACAAGCTCTTAAACAGTAAGTCGTCCATAACCCCACACCAGGGGTGAGTTTCATGAGGTTCTTGAACTTCTTGAGATCACATGCAGTTTATGCACATATGAATTTTTCCGTGGACAGGGTCTACAGCTCTCGTCAGACTCTCAGAGAAGTTCAGGACTCGAAAAAGATTAGGTGCCTCTGTTCTAGAGGCAATTCACCAAATTTTAGAAAGCATTTCCTAAGGCCCTGATAGTTCCTAGGTACTGTGCAAGTAACTGGTAGCTCGCGGGAATTCCTACCCTAGCAGCTAATACTGCAAGAGACATTGAGGGTAAATAATTGTCTAGGTGATCGTTTTATTCATATAGTCAGTTGCCGCCATCATTCTTGTTGGTTTTATAAGTCTCAGAGAAAGATGAAAATCCATACCCCCTGTTCTAGGAGGGAAAGTTTTCTCATATTTTCAAATATTTAGGAAATAATTTAGGTTTGAGTGAATATCTGAAACATATTTAAGTGCCCAGACCATTCAGGTTGTAAATAGAAATCAGATTCAACCTGTTAGGAACCTTTTTCTTTAATATTAAGATTACCCCACTAATTGGTTCATGTTAGCTCAACTGACATCAAAGGCTGCAATACAGGTATAGGAAGGATTAAAGTCGCTTATTAAAATTGAATGTGTGAACTTGCAGGCTGCCTGATATAACAGGTGGCTGTTAACTAAAGCTAAGCCCTTGAATGTTCAAATTCATGAAAATGGAGTGGTTACCCTGGGGCAGAGGTGGTGGTGAGAAACAGAAATGTCCATTTGAAAATAAATAAGAAACTCAGGAGTTCCTCCCTGTGCCCGAGGGTTGGGAATAAAAAAAACCTGCTTCTTCTCAATAAACAGAGTTATAGAATAAAGTTTATACCAAGGAGGAAAATGGTTATAAAATCTACAATACTAACTTTGAAACCTAAACATGGCACAGTATAACCTTACAAACCCTAAACTTTTTCAGCAAGTCCCTTGCACTATTTATATAGACTTTTCATTTTCAGCTTGTTTTCATACAATTGGAACATATAACAAACGTGAGAGGGTTAAAACATATTCTAAAGAAAGCAGAAGTTAACCAGGAAATTTCCCCAAAAAAAGGAAGAAAAAAATACAGAAGTTCAGAGCTATTATAAATAGGAAGCATTGCTTACATGTACATTATTCTTAAATATTATTAATTGATCGGTTATTTATTAGTGATTAATGATTTTTTAATCTGGAAAATTCACTCACCTGCAAGTTTTCCTTTTAATTCAATAGTTTTCATTCCATGAGAAGTATGACATGTCCCTATTCCCTGTTACATCACAGCGCTAGTTAGGCTGGGTCAGCCCTTGGCTTTTGTCCTCAAACCTTAAAGCACCTCCCTGACTGCCCCATCATCTTTCCTGCCACCTGACGTCAGCCCTTTCCTCTTAAAGCTCTTGGCCACCATGCCTTCTCTGCTTAACCCTGGTGAGTCTTGCCAGTTTGGGGAGGAGGGGGCATGCTCTTTCTGCCCTTCCAAATTTGCCAGTTAGCTAATAATAAACTCATCTAAGGTAGAGTGCTAATGGGGAAGTCCTTCCTTCCAAGCTGAATGTTGTTTATAACAGGGGTTTCACGGAGAAGGCTATGCTATTGAAAGTTTCAAGTCCGACTAGGGAGTGGCGCCATGAATATAGATCGCCCCCCACTTCATACTCAATAGACTTCTACTCTACCTGCATTTAGAGCTGTTCCTATTAATGTGATTTAGCAGAAGGTGTGGGCATAGCTTGGCAGTGCAACAGATTATTGTTTTAGTGAAAGAAATAAAAAGAAAGCAAGAAAGAACAATGCTATTAGTAATACATGAGACATCACCATTTGCATGACAATGCGCTACCTACCTTATAAAGTCACTGTTAGAAATGTACTATATTTAACCATGATTTGTTATTCATTCATTAAAATGCTTACATTATTTTTAAATTATGTCATTGATTATATCAGTCATTCACTATATATTGGGTACTATAGGGGAGACAAGAGAACTATCAAAGAAATTATGACCACATTGAGAAGAAAAGACACCCACATAGGGAACAAACTGGAAAACAGCACAGTAAAGTGATAAATTATGTGGTTACAGATAATAAAGGCAGTACATATATGAAACTCTTTGAGATCAGGACTACCTAGAGGGGTGGGATAGGGAGGGTGGGAGGGAGACGCAAGAGGGAGGAGATATGGGGATATATGTATATGTACAGCTGATTCACTTTGTTATACAGCAGAAACTAACACAACAATGTAAAGCAATTATACTCCAATAAAGATGTCAAAAAAAAAGAAAAATCAAACATTTGACTAAAAGTTTTCAATAATTTCCATTTAGATTAAGTGGGACTTAATAACAAAACTGTGTATCATCTAGAGTGAAGTGTTTATAACTATGCTGTGTTACCATACATTATATGTATTTGTCAGTTCAGAATTTATTTTCAATTAGCCTAAATTAGTTTTTTGTTGTCTCCATAAAGGTTGAGTATTTACGGAGATTAACATTTTTTGTGATGTTTACAATAAGATTTGAGTCAAATAAAATAACCTGTTAATAAAAAAAAATAGAAAAGCCAATAAGATTCCTTTGCATTTCCAAGACTTTTCTTTACAAGTTATACTCTAGTGTATGTACCTTATAATCCTGTTATCTCTTCCTGCCTAATAGGGATTCTCGTAGCATGTTCAGGGCCCCCTTTTAAACTGTGCACATCATCTGATCCCTCGGATAAAGACAAGGCTAGGCAAGTCAGATTCATTTGTAAAATAAGACCTCTAAAAAAAATGACCGTACTAATTTCATTTTAGATAGACAGCAAGAAGCTCTTACAGCTCTCACTTTTCAAAATCTACCCCTTTCTTCCTGCCTTCTTGCTTTCTTCCTTAATTGATAGTGGGCCAAGAAGCAAGTGTTTGGTAGGGCAGTTGGGAACCATGGTAGGACCAGCAGCTTTGGAGCCAAGCAGTACTGCGAGGAAGGGGAAGGGAAGGGAAGGAAGAGGGTGGGATGAAGGGGGAGAACCTGAAGTCTGTGTGCAAAGGCCATGCTTGTGTGAGGAGATAAGGCAGATTGCCCACGTATTTGATATCGTTGGTGACATGGTTTTTAGGTAAAAATGGAAGTGCTAGAGAAAACACATTTGGAACACACTCCATCAGTGGGATTTAATTTACTTATGACTGTTAAAATTATGTGGCTTGGCTTATCAGCTTACCAATAAATTTGTTACTCAAAGAGATTTGTGGTTTTAAAAGGAACTCCTCCTTTATGGGAATTAGTATGAGACTAAAAATAAAGCAGAAAATACAATGGTAACTTTTGATATGACTTGAGCTTTTTGAAAGAATGCTTCCTTGTGTAATAATAGGAATATTCTATTGACCTCTAACACCTTTTTTTCTCTTTTAATCATACAGACTTCTTTTCCTGTGACTCCATCCCTGGCAGCTAATCCTGCCATGGCTTTCAATCCCTACTTACCTCATCCTGGGATGGGCCTGGTCCCTGCCGAACTTTTACCAAATGCACCTGTGCTGATTTCTGGAAACCCGCCTCTCCCACTGCCAGGAGCTCCTGGTCCAAAACCGATGCGTTCAGATAAACTGGAGGTATTTGTGTAGAAATATATAAATCCCTATGGGGTAGATATTAACCTTATGCATAAACATTCTTAGAGCCCAATGTTTTCAATGCTTTAAATAAGTACATCTGAATTTTAATCTTATGGAATATAACTTCAGAGAAATGTTAGACATTTTATTACTGCAATTTTACCCTGTTATGAAGTGCACGGTTGTATAGTAGGTCAAACAATGTCTTAGTGTACCCAGCTGCAGACTGTGCATCTCCTTTGCTATGGCACAGAAAGTCTGGTGGGAATGCTCCTTTCAGCCAGGCTCCAGCTTTGCAGAGTGGGATTACTGTATTCGCTGATGAGTCTCTACTTGCTAGAATAATCAAAAAGTCAGCTCCATTGGCAGCTCCTTAAATGCCTTGCCATGTATTGAACTGGAATCTGTGCACGCCCTTTAGTCATGGTCCACAAGTCTGCTTGTAAAAAGCACATTGCCAGACTTCCCTGGTGGTGCAGTGGTTAAGAATCTGCCTGCCAATGCAGGGGACACGGTTCGAGCCCTGGTCCAGGAAGATCCCACGTGCTGCGGAGCAACTAAGCCTGTGCACCGCAACTACTGAGCCTGCACTCTAGAGCCCGCGAGCCACAACTACTGAGCCTGTGTGCCACAACTACTGAAGCCCGCGCACCTAGAGCCCGTGCTCGGTAACAAGAGAAGCCACCGCAATGAGAAGCCCGCGCACCGCAATGAAGAGTAGTCCTCGCTAGCCACAACTAGAGAAAGCCCCCGGGCAGCAACGAAGACCCAATGCAGCCAAAAATAAATAAATTAATTTAAAAAAAAAAGAAAGCACATTGCTGTGTAATAAAGACACATCTTGGAGCTTAACAAAATAACCCCCTCTTGCGAACTTAGCTAATTACACTTTAGGCTGTGTATCAAGTGGAGGATTAAAAACTGGTTTTCAACAATACTTGCATTTCAATGTAAGGAAAGCAGACAAACTTTTCCTTTGGGAAGATTGGAGTTTTTCTTCCTCGGAATAGAAATTTTGTTTAGGTTTACATCTCATAGTGAATATGGCTCGACATTATCCTTCAGCTTTTAGAATTTTTCCTAAATAGATGACAAAAGAATGTATACTGTTGCTCTTATACATTCACTGGCAAAATAAATAAAAGCTAATCACCTTCCAAGCGTCAATGTGATTTTTTTTTTCTTTAAGGTTTGCCGTGAATTTCAGCGTGGAAATTGTACCCGTGGTGAGAACGATTGCCGCTATGCTCACCCTACTGATGTTTCCATGATTGAGGCAAGTGATAATACCGTGACCATCTGCATGGATTATATCAAAGGTCGATGCTCCCGGGAGAAATGCAAGTACTTTCATCCTCCTGCGCACTTGCAAGCCAGACTCAAGGCAGCTCATCACCAGATGAACCATTCAGCTGCCACTGCCATGGTAAGAAAAGGCCAGGACTCGTCGACTGTTTGGGGATAAATGATTCTTATATCCCTCAGTTTGTCTAATATCCTGGAACCATGATCTTGGATAGTCATGAGGGGACCTTAAAATGAATTGCCCAGGTTATAAGCTGGAAAAGAGAGAACCTATTTATTCTAGTTCACTAAAATTTTCTAAAGATAACTATTTAAAATCTTTCCTAATGATTTTAACTTACTGTGCTTTTTCTCCCATTTTTTAAGAAAGAGTAAATTATACAACTTAAACAGTAAATTATTTTGGAGTGGTTTTTATAGCCTAACTAACCTTAATATCGTAAAAAGGCAGAAAGTTGCCTTTCTGCCCCGTGAGCCACCTAGATGGTCACTTTGCTGGTAACATCCTTAATGCCTTTCACAAACAGAGGACTTGGAGGATGGGGTGGAAAATAGGTTCTAATTTCCCACAGGTTAATGATTTCAAGTCAGCAGCCAGCCAAGGCTGGGGGGGGGGGATTTCTACATGGTTGGAGAAGAGGCCTGGCTATTGAGTTGCCCTAGTAAGTAAATTTGGGGGAAAAGTTAGTCCTACTGAACCACGAAAAGATAGGAGGTAGGAAACTATTTGCATAACACTGTAGTGTGATAGGTTAAAAAATAGGAATTACGATTACTTACGCCTGTCACAGCTGTCAATTATTTTGATAGGCTGTGGGCTATTCATTTCTTTTATAGTCTGGGCTTTTCCTCATGTAATAGGGTATAACCCCAATAAGGGACAAAACCCCGAGGAAACCTCATTTTTCCCGGCTGTGGAAAAAAAATCACCTCCATGACCCTGAAGCCCATGACAGAGACCTTTCCTTTTCATAAGAGAGATACATTTATTTTCAGACATCCCTATTTGTTGAGAAGGTTTTCCTCATACTAAGTTAAAATCTACCTTGTTGTAACTGGAACTTACACTTAGTTTATTGCAAAACATGCCAATCCCTATTTCATAGGAGCCTGATTCTCATGTCTTTTCCCTAAGCCAAACACCCCAAATTTGGACTTGTTCTCTTTCTCAGTACCCCTGCTCTCTCAGAACTGAACCCAATACTTTGTGAAAGAGCTGAGTACCAAAATAGAACAAACTTATTTTCTGCCTTGATCTGGACAGCAGAATTTGTTAATGAACGTTAAAAAAGACTTCATCAAATATTTTTTGTCTTAAATTATTTTGGATGAGGGAATTTTAAGCTATGAAAATAGGAAGGTATCCAGAATATTCAATGCAGAATTTAAGCCTCCAATTGTTAGATTATTTCTGTTGGTGGCATACAGTTCAGAAACAACGCACCCTATTGTAAAGGAGAGGAATACAGTTGGCCCCCTAAAAATAAAGGTTCTCATATGCATGGGATGTACAAGGAATACCATGCCTGTGCCATGGTGTACCTACCTGTCCAATGCTCAGTCATGGAGCCTTCGTATGTATGTGCCTATTTCTGATGATTTTGGTGTGTTTGTTAGCATGCATATAAGTCAGCCCCAAATTTCCATGTAGAGAGTTAAACATACTATATATAGTAAGGTCTTCAACTGGTACTTTTGAACGTCAATATAGAATTCTTTTCTGAGTGACTGATCAGAGCAGCGTCTTAAAGGTAAAGTAACACTGGCCCATAGGAATTTGTTTGAGGTAAGATTAAACAAAGGAGGCTGCATGAAGAAATTTAAGCTTTCTATATTTTAAAGATTCAGAGTTGAAATGCTTTGTGAAGCAGAGATTTTTACCCTGTTCGTGTTCATGTGCACAGCTCAGGTTGACTTTACTGAAAGCAGCTTGTATGCATTTAAAAGGAAAGACTTGAAGGGGTGATATTGATTTCCCAAATGAAAATAGAGGTACCATTAGGCCTTCTTGTCCATAGGAATAAGGAGGTCATGGCATGCCCCTTTTCGGCTTGTGGAAGGCTAGATACTCAGCATAAGTGTGCCCGTCTCCTTAAGAATTTGGAGCATACCCAATCGTTGTTGCTGGGACAAGTTTTTAAAGTACTGTGCAATTTGCTGAGGAAAAAATGTAAAGTAATGTCAAATTTCTCCAATGAATCTGATCCAGGGGGAGCTTTGACTGAATATTTTAAGCACAGTGGGATTTTGAAAGAATTGTAGACATGAAAGGAGGATTTTAAAACGCTAAGAGGTTTCAGAATTAAACTTTACAACAAAGCAAGCAAGACATATCGAAAGGCACAGCAAGTCTCTCTAAGTGAGAATTGCATACATTTTGCTATCTATGGTATCTGGGTGAGGTGGCGGGGGCAGATTAATTCATTTGCTTTTTCCTTACATGTTAGTTGGGAAATATACAGTTACAGGGTTTGGACCTGAAATCCTTGTATAAATTGAATTTTGGATCTTGGAGCTTTAGACTCTGATCTACTGACATCTGTGTTTTCACCTACATACCATTTATCTCCTAGATTTATATTGGAATTGTAACTGGCAAAAATTTCTTTCCTGCTATATCTGTTGCTTCTGCTAATCTCATTTTAATAGGTTAGGAGATGAGCATCCTTTAGATGTTAATTTTATTTTATTTTATTTTTTTTTAACATCTTTATTGGAGTATAATTGCTTTACAATGGTATGTTAGTTTCAGCTTCACAACAAAATGAATCAGTTATATATATACATATATTCCCATATCTCTTCCCGCTTGCGTCTCCCTCCCTCCCACCCTCCCTATCCCACCCCTCCAGGCGGTCACAAAGCACCGAGCTGATCTCCCTGTGCTATGCGGCTGCTTCCCACTAGCTATCTACCTTACGTTTGGTAGTGTATATATGTCCATGCCTCTTTATCGCTTTGTCACCGTTTACCCTTCCCCCTCCCCATAGCCTCAAGTCCATTCTCTAGTAAGTCTGTGTCTTTATTCCTGTTTCATCCCTAGGTTTTTCATGACATTTTTTTTTCTTAAATTCCATATATATGTGTTAGCATGCGGTATTTGTCTCTCTCTTTCTGACTTACTTCACTCTGTATGACAGACTCTAGGTCTATCCACCTCATTACAAATACCTCAATTTCGTCTCTTTTTATGGCTGAGTAATATTCCATTGTATATATGTGCCACATCTTCTTTATCCATTCATCCAATGATGGACACTTAGGTTGTTTCCATCTATGGTACTGGCACAAAAACAGAAATATAGATCAATGGAACAGGATAGAAAGCCCAGAGATAAACCCACGCACATATGGTCACCTTATCTTTGACAAAGGAGGCAGAAATGTACAGTGGAGAAAGGATAGCCTATTCAATAAGTGGTGCTGGGAAAACTGGACAGCTACATGTAAAAGTATGAGATTAGATCACTCCCTAACACCATACACAAAAATAAGCTCAAAATGGATTAAAGACCTAAATGTAAGGCCAGAAACTATCAAACTCTTAGAGGAAAACATAGGTAGAACACTCTATGACATAAATCACAGCAAGGTCCTTTTTGACCCACCTCCTAGAGAAATGGAAATAAAAACAGAAGTAAACAAATGGGACCTAATGAAACTTAAAAGCTTTTGCACAGCAAAGGAAACCATAAAGAAGACCAAAAGACAACCCTCAGAATGGGAGAAAATATTTGCAAATGAAGCAACTGACAAAGGATTAATCTCCAAAATTTATAAGCAGCTCATGCAGCTTAATAACAAAAAAACAAGCAACCCAATCCAAAAATGGGCAGAAGACCTAAATAGACATTTCTCTAAAGAAGATATACAGAGTGCCAACAAACACATGAAAGAATGCTCAACATCACTAATCATTAGAGAAATGCAAATCAAAACTACAATGAGATATCATCTCACACCAGTCAGAATGGCCATCATCAAAAAATCTAGAAACAATAAATGCTGGAGAGGGTGTGGAGAAAAGGGAACCCTCTTACACTGTTGGTGGGAATGTAAATTGATACAGCCACTGTGGAGAACAGTATGGAGGTTCCTTAAAAAGCTACAAATAGAACTACCATATGACCCAGCAATCCCACTACTGGGCATATACCCTGAGAAAACCATAATTCAAAAAGAGTCATGTACCAAAATGTTCATTGCAGCTCTATTTACAATAGCCCAGATGTTAATTTTAAATGATTATTTGCTGTCAACAGCATCCTGTCACATCCAGCCCACACGATGAGGTCCTTTTCAGCTTCATTAATTTGTCTAAATTAGTGAAGTTGAAAAGCTTCTTTTCCCCCCTGTATGTTTATTTTCTGTTTTGGACTGAGTATGTACTCATATAGTCAATGGCTTCATCTCTGAAGTTGGTTACCTTGCTCAATGGCGACCCTTGCAAAGGGTTCCCAGGCCAGACCTTATCTAACTGCTGCTTGCTTGGTTTGTGTACATATTTTACTTTCCTTAATACTATTTATTAATCCACCCTTCCCTCACAGGCCCTGCAGCCCGGTGCACTTCAACTGATACCAAAGAGATCAGCACTTGAAAAGACCAATGGTGCCACCCCGGTCTTTAATCCCAGTGTTTTCCACTGCCAGCAGGCTCTGGCTAACCTGCAACTCCCGCAGCCGGCATTTATCCCTGCAGGTGAGAACAGGGCTCTGGGCACCATGAGTTGCTTGATGTTGCGAATGAATACAGTGCCCACCATCTTCCAAAGAGCATTTATGTGAGAACGGTCAACAGATATTGTGGTTAGAAATAAAACAAGGCAGCTATGCTCAATCTGTTTGTATACTGAACAAACTGTTTTCCTATGATTCCTGAAAATTAATGGTTTTGAAATCAAACTAGGAAACACTGTCAACATTTTTCTTTTGAGCATTTCCTAATTTTTGCTTCTCATGTTTGATTCACTTGTTTCAGTCTCAAACTAATTCCTTGATTCTTAGGTATCACTTTCAAAGGCAATGGTCTGCCCTCAAAAAAAAAAAAGAAAGTTTCCAAGCTTCAGCATTGCAAAAATAGGTAGTCCATATATCTTTGATATGCCAAAGATAGTTATAATAAAACTACCCTTGCATTTACAATATAATACAGTGTAGTATATATATAAAACAGGTAGTTTTAGCCTCTAACTCTTAAACCAGTTAATATAAAATATATAGCAGTTTATCACATTTTCCTGATACTTTGTGGCATATTTTATTACCTCCTACATTCAACTATATTTAATAGCATAACAGTTTTGCACTAAATTGAAAAGAAAAATTTAAGCCATAATTTTTTCAAATAAATATCATAGGGGGCTTCCCTGGTGGCACAGTGGTTAAGAATCCACCTGCCAGTGCAGGGCACATGGGTTCGAGCCCTGGTCCGGCAAGATCCCACATGCCGCTGGTTGATTTGTAGCTGGCAAAATGAAATTATTTCCATGACCAGATATGGTCTCAAACCAGCATTCATGCAGGCCCAGAAGCAGAAGAGCTGAGGTCAAACAAATATCATATATGAGGGGAATTACTTTTCTTCCAGTGGTTCAGTACTTTAAGAACAAGCATATAGTCTCTTAGGAATAAGTTGAAAATACTAACCCCTGGGAGTACGGTAGATTTTTTTTTGTCAGAATCATAAGTGCCCCAGTTTGGAAACTGTTAAATGAAAGTTACATGCTTTAAAAATTAATTTAGAAACCTTGTTAATTATAAACATACTAAGCACATGGTATTGTATGCCTGGATTTGAAGAAACCCATTGGTTAACTGATACATTAATCAGTTAATTAATTTTGAAAGAAGCCATAAAAATCCAGTCTTTTGTCTAGTTAACTAACCATAATAGTTCCTCATGAGATCATTTAAAAACACAATTTTTAGACTTGTTGGGCTGGATTTGGCTAATTTAAAATCTAGATTTACAAGCAAAGACATCAGAAGAATCCCTTTCTCCTTAATTAATAGCAAAAGAAAAACTTGTCAGGCTGAGAGCCCCCTCTTGATGAAAAGCCTATTTGCCATATGTTCACAGTCAAGTCCTTGGTTGCCAGGTGGAGAAAGCAATGATAATAGATTAGTGCCCTAAGTACAACTTATTGGCACCAGCTGCCAGATCCTGGTGCATATTTTGAAAATTGTACGTATAATAAATTAAAATTCTGCCTTTCATAATAAAAATCACTTAGGATGTATTCGTCCAGAATAAATATGTAATTTAAGTGAGCTAATACCTTTAAAGAAAAATTAATGTTCATTTTTATACCTAAGAATCCAAGAATTACTTTGATTACCTGGGTTTGGGATCTTAAGCTGTAATTGTGAGCATGGGAGATTACTGGATATGCATGTGCTGATTGATTAATATTGCTAAGAATATCTTTCTAGTTAGAAATTATTTCTATCAGTAAAACTTCAATAATGAAATATCTCTTTTCTTTACTTTTCACGCTTTTCTGCATGGTGTACAGGGCCAATACTGTGCATGGTACCTGCTTCAAGTATTGGTAGGTTTTGTACAAAAATTCTCAACTTTTTACAGTCTGAAAAAAAGTGTTTTTCTGTTGTGACTATGAAAGAGACAAGCAACTGGATGACGTGGCTGGACATTTTCTGAGTATTTAAGGTTTAATATGGTGCTGTCTGTCACATGTCTTTGTGGAATCACAACAGTCCTACACTCTCACAGTTGGTTGCCACTGTGGTCAAATAGCGATCCTGCCATTTCTGTATTTTCACCCTAAAAATAGTAGCTGAAATATTTTGAAACATTTCCTTATCTAGCCAGAATGGGCAGTTTTATTCTTAGCTTTACATCTGTTACTAAGAAATTGTAAAATATTTAAAGTATTTTAAATGTATAATTTGTAAAGTACAACGCAACAATTCCTCCAAAAAAAAAGTTATCCATAAGATCAAAATCATTCAATACTCAGATGTTGCAAAAAAGCAAAGCTAGAGCGTTCTGTAGTGTTTTGTGATGATTTCTATAGTGTTCTAGGATGAAGTGCTATCTGCACGGAAACCAGGCACCACAGAATCATTTCAAAATGACTCTTTGGGGGTATGTGATTTTTAATAACCAGTTGCACACAGATCCTTTAATTAGCTACCTATCCAATATGGTAGCCATCTCGAAACCATTTTGTACATCACTAACACCGAAGAAGACAAGGAAAGGGACTTGTTTCCCTCTCAGAACTCCTAGGGAGTTCACAGCTCCTATAGTTTCCATGGGCACCAGGAACAGACCAGGAGAAAATAGCTCTGTTCCATACAGGGAGGAATTATCCCACCTCACCCCACCATCTCATATCAATCCAGTTCCTTTTATTCTTTTTGAGAGTTCGCAACAGCTTGACCTCCATCCCATTGGTCAACCAAAGTCGATGCAGAACCCAAAAGGGACTAACAGGTTTATCAAGATAAAACAAAAAAGTCAAAATGACAACTACATAGTAGTAGCACTCACTAACAGGTGAGGCCCCTGTTATTAGCTGTGCTCTGTCAGAATTAAAAACATCTCCACTGGTACTAACAGAAGCATCATATGCATATGATTAGAAGAGCATACTTCTGCAAGTTCGTGAAATGTGTCTCCATCTTCCCATTTTGTGACTCTGCTCCCTTGTCCTTTCACCTAAGAGCTCAGTGTAGGAATGCAAACTGCATGCTTCAGTGGTGCTGCTTTCTGCACAGTTCTTGTGCTCCCAAAGGGAAAACAAGAGTGTTTTTAGAATTGGCATGTGCTACAATAAGGGATGTTGATAGGTAATGGATAACTAGAGATGAGCATGAGAGATAACTACAGAGTTTCTGTTAATCACCATTTGGGGTACGTTTGTGGTTTCTGTGACGTTGCATGTGTTGATTTTCCTCTCTCCAGGCCATTCACTTTCTCTGTAGACTTTCAGAAAATCTGAATTCAATCGATATATTATAGATGCAAATTATCACATATGCACACGTGCCATTCAGACATTAATTCCTTGGCTTGCTATCCAAAATGAGCTAGAAATAAGGAAAGCATCCCAGCAGCTTTCAAAATGACATAGAAACTAGAAAAGGCAAAGAGAAATCAGCCTGAAAGAGATGTTGCAGCTGCTAGTCATTGTCGCTGTAATATTGCAGTGAAGACAAGATTTTGTCGGATATTTACTATGAAGTACCCGTTGGAAATTTTGGCTATTTATGAAACAATAAATAAATGGCCTACGTTGTTTCATAAGTAGCCTAAGTTTGCAAGGGGTTTGCCAGAGGTGTGCTGAAAAACCTGCGTGCATAGGCCACTGTATTCTTTATCTGCTCCCCTACCACATATCCACCAAGCAAACTATGATCTTTTTGTATACAGATCAGGTAAGTATATCTTTGCACCTGCAAATCCAGTGACAGCGCTCATGTCTGTCATGAGTTAGCGAAACCAAACACCAATTCACAGTTCCCTACTCCCGTTTTGAATGCACAGCCCAGTTACTTTTCTGCTTGACTAGCTGTTCATAGCGATTTCTGCTTGACTAGCTGTCCACAGAGATAGCCTTGGTAAACTCAGATTTGTCATAGGTACCCATTGTAACCCCTTCTGAAAATTTGGCCCTTGAAGTCAACTACAGTGTGATTCTGCTCAAAAACTAACTAAATGTTGAGAATGATTCCATTTTCCTTAATGGTAACTATAATTGGCTTTCCCCTTTTCTCTTTTTAAATATTTCCCCCTTCCATGCTGTGTTGCTTTGCACTGACTGTGATTGCATGTTGCACCCTGGTGTATCCATCATGATGATGTTACATGGCTTGTTGCTGTGATACCTGCCACGCCCCATTCCATCGTGTATGTCACGGTTACGTAAATGCTCCACCCCCTCGTGTGTTGCTTCCATGATTTCCTACTGAAAGTGCCCATGATGCACGGTGCTACACCTACCACTGTGTCTGCAGCAACACCACCTGCCACCAGCGTTCCCTTCGCTGCAACAGCTACAATCAATCAGGTTTGGCCATTTATTTCACCTGTTCAGACCTAGCTAACTACGGTGTGTTGGTAAGGCACAGTATATGCTTTTGGGATTGGTGAGAGACATTAGTCCCTATTCTTAAGTGTTTCTTTAGCCATTGTTACATTTAGAATTTCTCTTTTTGTGTATATTCTAGAGGGATGTTCCTGCTTTGCTGTTCATCCTGAGATGAGTCAGCAGAGTGTTCTTTTTTAATTGGTTACAGATGTCACTCTTGACATCTTATATATATAGTTGTTGCTACCACACCAATCCTCAAAGGTATATACTGAATATTTTTTAAATGTTTCTTCATTGGTTGAGAGGAGAATTTATTTTAGTTGACTACCATTTTTGGTTATTGCGTTTGAACTTTCACTTAGTACTATCATCACCTTTACCTTTAGATCTACTGGAAAGAAAGATAACACATTTCTTTCCAAGGCACAGATATGCTTATCATTACCCAGTGATTACATCCGAAATTCCTTCTCATACCGACATGAGATGTGCTTGTGTTGTTTTAATTTTCATTTGCTTGAGGTTTTTACAGGCAGTCACAAGGCAAATTATGAATTTGGGGTGAGTCTTGAAATTATAAGGAGATACTTAGAATAATTATAGTGTAATATTATGGCCATTTTGCCTTGTTAAAGTGGTAACCACTCTTAAAGACTGCAAGTTCCACTGCTGTTTCAATTACAAGTATGATAAACATTTAGGACACAGAGCATTAATCCATTGGGGAAACAAACCACATTCTAACCTGTGCTTTTCACAAAGTTAACTATTATTGGATATGGTTAGTATGTCTAAATTTTTCTGTGAAATTGGTTACGGTTATTGATTACCATGTCCAAGCAGTGAACAAAATAAATGGAATTCTCTCAAGAAACTATTTTAATCTAAAATCTTTTTTACTACTATAGATACCCCCATTATCAATAGATGAACTGAATAGCAGCATGTTTGTTTCACAGATGTAGAAGTTACCAGTAGAACAGTAAGTCTCTTTAAGTATTAATATAATATTTGTAGGTTATATCTTTTATCTACACAGTTGCATTTGCTAAAGACTTTGGTAAATATTTTCATTAATAGGCACTGCTTATAACTTAGAGCTTGATTTAAGCATTCCAAATTTTCCACAATGAAATATGGACAGCAAATATGCGATTTTTTAATATGAAAATGACAGCTGGTATTCTATTTTCCCAATGAGCTTACAAATTCCCAAATGTTTTCCCATTATTAAAGGGGTATGATTGGTTAGCCAAAGGCACAGATCGATTTTGAATTTTAATCTTTTAACATTTTTCTAGCTTTGTTTTATTTTAATTGAAATAAAGCAAAGTAATTTTGTCACAATTTGATTAAGATGGTTGTCTTAAAGACAGTAGGCAGTATGCTTTTTCTAAAGACATTATGGAAAATAGCGCTTTCACATTCTGCCACTTTGTGTTGCTTCCCATGTAAGTCTAGCAGAATTGCTCCAGCTGTTTTCAATTTTGAGTGACATAATTTAATCATTATTTTCACTCACATCATGGCACCTTTTTTTTGGTAATTTTTGTTGTTGTTTTCGGATTTTTCCCCCTTCACTTTTGATTTCCTTTGCCTGGTCCAGAGCCTGTAATGGCAACACACTTAATTTGAGCAGTTGTTCACTTGGAACATGTGACTTTTAAAGTCACTCAAGACGCTGAGGCATCTTAATTAATAATTATAGGGAGTTATTAAACAAATACACTGATTCTGAGTTGCATCCATTAGTCATTGAAAGCTTGAAGTTCTCACACCTGGAGTGTTTCACTTGGTTGAAGAAGGCAACAGTTCTGTTCTCTTGATGGACTAGTTCCCCAGAACCTGGCTAGCATTTCTTTCCTGCTGAGGACACACAGGCCCAGAAGACTAACTGTTCTGGACAGAGCATATAGATAGCTGTACATTAGATAACAGGTCCCTTCAATCATAAGGAGCGTTTTAAAAAAGACATCTTTGAGTACACGGAATAACTGAAGTAGCTGTATATTGTAGTAGTTTTCAGGGGTATCATTTTGGATAGTGGCAAGTTGGGAATAGCACCGAACAGGAGAATAATAGGCTTTGTAAACACTTCCCTGATTCTCATGGGCTGCTTCACATCAAGGTAAACAAAAGTGGTCAAATATATTTAACTTTCCAACAGAACATGTTTGGGAATAGTGATTCTTTTTTACTTGATTCCATTAGAAAATTTAGAGGTATTTGGCACATCATAATCATTGCAATATGTAACAGATGTTGAAAATTTCTCCAGAGTGCAAAACTGTAATTTTGTAAAATACTGTCTACCGAGAATTCACACTTAGGCTATTCCTGCACTGCTCCAAAACATACAGATAAAAAGTTTAAAGTTTGTTTAATAGTTGCATATTTCAAAATGGAATCCAGTATGTTTTGTCAATATATGCTTGTTGGAGGAAGTGGGTGGATGGGTGGATGTTCATGGTGTAGACAGTGCCTTAAACAACCGAGTGTATCTCTGTTAACTTAGGGCAACTGTCCACACTGTCACTCAGCGAGAACCATAGACTATCAGACTGTCATGCTATGTGACTCCTTAGTGAGCATTTCCAACAGCTCGATTTTCGTAGATTCAGAGTGGGGAATATCTTGGCATATGGTTCACACACAGAACTGGAACAAGAACCAAGTATCCTGACCCCTACTTCAATAACCCTCCAATATTTCTCACTCTTTTTTTTCTTCCATTTCAGTTGAAATTCTGAACAACAGAGTTATGGAGTATCAGAATCTCTCCGTGAGAACCTCCATATGGCCTTTCTATGTATATTCACGTATGTCCTCTTCTACCAACACAACAATAAGCATGGTGCAGTCAATATATTAAACAAAACAAACATACCAACCAACAAATTCGAATAAAAAACAAAGCATCAAACAATCAATGGAGATGTTAAAACACCAACAGAAAACTAACAACTACCATCTGTCTATCTTATTTGAATTATTAGGTAGAACAGCATAACATTTTGTAATTTATCACACTATTCTTTGTGATTTTCCAATAACCATTATGCTGAGTGAATCTCTACAGTGGACTGCTGGCTTATTGTGCATTCTTGGTGGATAAATGTTCGGTCTGTTTGGAAGTGTTACCTTACCATTTTGTTTACACAGTAGTCTGTTGGTTTGATTCAGGATGTAACAAATATATCCAATACCATTTTCCCCATTACTGTATTGCATTGTATTGTATTGTGGTGTGTTGTGTTAGGTTTTTACATACTATAGTGTTTTGCTGTAATGTGTGGTGTTTGATTTTAACTAAAATGCTATTAATGGGAAACAGAAACACATGTGCTTGAAAAACATGATAGGTTAATGTTGATATGCTCTCTCTCTCTCTTTAGAATATTTCTGTAGGTTTCTTGAGGCAGACGTTTAAAAGGCCTCACTTTTGAGTGTGTCCAAAACCTGTTCATAAACATGCATGTGTATAATTTGTACCTGTAGATCTGACCTTGCATAGTACAATCACATTACTGGATTTTTTTTGTGAGAGAGAAATAATTACCTGAAAATAACAGGGAACTTCTTAAAACATTAACCCGAATTTCACTCCTTAAGTAGATTGAAAAACTAGAATTTACCTTTAAGTGAATTTCTCAGCGTATATACTAAAAATTATGTAAAGTGCCCATTACATTTTTTGTGGCTCAAGGATCCTGTCTTCTAGGTTGAGTGTCTAAAACGGAGCCATTTGTCATTTTCAGCTGAAAAATTGGTTCTTGGAAGTTTAAAGGTATTCTAATGACAGGTTATAAATTAAGCAGAGAGAGGGGGGCTTGGAGCTAGTTTTTACATATTGGAGGAAAGTGTGTAAAAACCATTGCAATGTAACCTTTGATACAAGTGCCACTTTCTGAATGCAAATGGCTCATGCTCTTTAGACTACTCTTTGAATAATAAGTAAGATGCAGTCTGGAAAAGTCAGTCAGGGTGAAGGAGAATTGGTTCCAAGTGAGGCCTTTCCTCCCCAAATGGACAGTCTCTTCTGTTCATCACAGCTGGAGTCTGAGTATAGATTTGGAGAAATGGCGGGACTGGGGAGGGAGGGAGGGAGCCATTTGAAATTACTCTTCGATTTATTTAAAAATTCTAAGAAGGATGTCCACAGTTGTCTTTAGCCTCAGTTCAGCTGAGTTTCCAGTTTTGTTAAACATCTCAGTGAAGGAGCGAGTGCCTGTGATATAATATGTTAAGTGTTGCCCTTCCCAAACTTTATTAACAGCAGAATCTCTCATATCATAACCAAGCCTCTTTTTTTGTTTGTTTGGATTTCTTTGTTTTTATATGTTTTGAAAATCATAATAGAGACGAATAGAGAGGTTTGTAACACCCTTTGGATGAGACAGAGTGGCTACACTCCACAGAGCTGACCTGAATTCACATTACTAATACTTTTGAAATAATTGTATAACCAAGTAAAATAGCAATTAATTCCCATGGTATGTCACATACTTCTTCCACCCTACTCAGTAATTAAAGTTACTATTATTAATCAGTGGTAGAACCATATGATAGTTTGCATTGATTTAGATAGATTTAATATTTTCTACTAAATATGTGTTCTCTCACTGGAAAGTATAAAATCATCAAATTTGATGTTTATACCAAGTTTATTTTTCTCCTTCATGAAAATGACAAGCAAAGGGAAAATCTGATTTAGGATACCTTAAGCCGGCTAGTAGTGTTTGAATCACAGAACAGTGGAACTGGCAAAACCTTTTCACAGCCAGGGCATGTGATTCGCCCAGGGCTGCCTAACTACTTGGTAGCAGCCGGACCCAGAAATATCTCCTGACTCCTGGTTGTTCGCCTTTTTCACATTGTTTGTGCTTCAGAACATTTGAGACTCCATCCCAAAGCAGATCATTTTGGCTCAGAATACAAAAGAGCAAAATTAACTCCTCAGTAGCTGATATCCTGTTGATCTTAATTATCAATCCAAATCATGATCATCAGGGATTTCTAAACGGTCTTGCTTGTACTGAGCCATTGTCATCTGCTAACAGTATTGTCTGGAGTTAGAGAGCAAGAGGTGCCTTGACTTTTACCTTTTGGTCCTTTGAACTACTTAATTTCTGTTTCCCAAAATCTTGACATTGCTAGAGAAGAAAGTAGAATATGCCTTTGTGAAATTACTTGTGTTTGGAACTGAGTTTTGTAAAACCTGTGCTGGTGCCTCTCAGGAAGGGCAGATTTGATCACATGAATCCAGGAGGGATGCCCCTGAGCTACTCTAGATGTGTTCCTTAAAAGAGACAGAGACATGTTCAGTGTGAAATGAACTTTTTTGTCATTTCACATTTTGATACAGCATACTGTCTCACTTAACTTTTTAAACTTCTGACCAAGATGTACATGGACAATAAACCTAGAGTACAGCTGTTTGCATGTTGCCTTAAGCACTGGAAGACATGAATAATGATGTATTTTTTAGTAAGAGGTTCAGTGAGAGATATTCAGGGTAGTGATATTTTTGGTGCAACAATTTTTGATATTGTTGGCATTTTAAAAGTTGCTTTGTGAGTGAATTTAAAGAAAGAAAACTCAAAGCACTAAGGTTTTGATCAGAGGTGAAAGAATTTTGACAAAAATGCAATTTTAAGATAGCACTCTTTAACTAGTTGTGCAATGACTTATTCAAGTGATCTTTATTCAAGAAAAGAAAAGAAGTCATTAGACTATAAATTTCTGGTGAAAAAGACAAGTCACAAAACTAATCAGTGACTCTAAACAACAATTTACTGGATGGACTGTATATATAAAATTCTAATCACTTGTGATTCTTAGTTAACATTTTATAAGCTTTTTAATTTACAAGGGCCTCTTTTTATTTATCCAAAATTATTGTTTTTGTCCATTCCTCTCAGCCTTTTGCAAAAATACGCAAGCGTGCTGAAACTTGGATAAAACAGGTCATGTATACAGAGAAAATAATCTAAAGGTTTTCTTTTAAGAGGGTTTTAGTAGTGTCAAATTTTTTAAAGCACTGTGTGACCACAACATAAGTATATTCTAAAGAGGATTAAGAAACTTAAATTAAATGGATTCATAAAATCCGTGCAGTATTTGCTTTTGCAATTGGAGCATGATTCCTCAACTAGCTGTCGCATTTCATTGCATTTGTCTAAATTAGAGTCTTTAATTTGTAGTTAATCATGATATGAAAAGCTATCCTCTCCCTATTCCATCAGTCTTTGCCATCCATTTCTGAACACGCTAAAGCACTTTGATCTTGCCATAAGTGTTGTCCTACACCACTAGGCTGTGTTCACTAATGGGCAGCCTCAGCTCACCAGCTCTCCATTGGGGGCAAAGCAAGTACCTCCTCCTTACCATCAGCAGGAACCAAATAAAACTAATCTTTACAACGTGAATCTCTTTTTCATGGCATAACCAGTAAGCACAGTGATGTCTGATTAAGGACAGCATTGACATCAAATTTTATTAAATACTATGTAGGGAAGGCCTGTGTGCTACTTGGAATGTTATTTGGTCCTTCCTCCACTCCTTTGGAGAGTACATGAGGATGCTCTTAGGTAAAATGCAGCCACACGTTTTCAAGTTATTTCAGTCTGTAGGGTAGGCTGTGATGCACAGAACGAATGGAAACTGGAATCTTCTTTCTTTGATCTCTTCTACATTTCACACACTTTGAAATAGAAATAGGGAAATATGATTGAGGGAAATATGATTTCCCAATTCTGTTGAATAGATTTAGGAAGATAGTGGCCTCATTTTTAATTTTACCAGTGCCTGTCAAAGGCAATAGAATAAACACTATGTAAAAGAGTATGACAAGTTTTTTTTTGCAAGTTTAGTTGACAGCCTAATCAAACTGTAAATATAATGACAAATAGAGGTTCTGGGCACCAACTCACTAACTGGTGCCACGTTTTCATTTTTCTTATTACTTTTTAAAGTTTTTATTTTATTCCCTTTTCATATCTTTAAGTATCATTAGTATGAATTTAATTTTGAAGGAGAGTTAGAGAAGCTTTAAGATTTTACTACAGGCATTCAACCCGCCTAGATAGGTCCTCAACTGACACTGAAAAACAACAAGGTATAGAGTATAGTTCATAACTATTCCTTACAGTTCACAGTTTAAGAACAAACTTAACTTTATATACAAATAATAATTTTTAACTAATTGTATTTAGTTGTTGCTTTAGCAACAAACCTACAACATGGCTACCTTTAGACATTTTTTTGTGCGTGAAAATTTTACTTGTAAACTCTGTGGTTTTTGACAGTGTGAGCATGTAGCAGATACAGCTCAAAGCTCAGAAATAGATATGGTGGATTTTTCTTTTTAATCCAAATTCCCGTGTGAAAACTGAATTTGTGTCCTTGTGTGACTTTTTTGAGCAAAAAGTTTACAACATCTGGATTCTAGAATCAGGCTTTAGAGCTGATAGAATTTGTTGTGTGGATAGGGTTATTCCACAGTATTTAGACTCCAAAACACAATCGTATTTATAATATGCCCCGATCTCTTTCCATAACCTTACTTATTCAGAATCATTCTATTCAAGTGGCATAGCTGTAGCTACAAAAATTCTCTTTTACAAATCTATCCAAATGAGGGTTAAAGAATGACAAAAGTACAGATTAAATTAATTCATCTTTGTGAAACCATCCATACAGATACTGTGGAATGACCCCATAACAGTGTTGAAGAGACATATGCTGCAGTTAACTGATGGTCTCAGTTAGGGTGCGAACGTGTGAGACACACCTTTTTTGCACTTATGTACATAGTCCATGAGAGCGATCCTTGGAGCTTTTTTTTTTTTTTTGATATAAGAAGTCTGTGATAATAGTGGAAAAGTTAGTAAGAGAGAGTTATTTCTAAGGCTTTGAGAAGAAGGGTTTGTTTTTTTTTTGCTACAAGACTTAACTAAAACATGATGTTGCTTTGCTGTTGTGGAGGCTTTCTAGTTTGCTAGGGCTCGTCATAAGACAAGACTGGTTACAGTTTAACAGGTCAACTTGAGCTAACGGCACTAAACAAAAGTTAAGGTACTTCAGCTTTTAGCAAGATTACTAGCAGAGATCGTTTGTTTTTAAATTAATCCTCACTGTAAACACACACACACACACACACACACACACACACACACACACACACACACACAGGCAGCAGGTTTCTGGCTGAGGTCTTTTTTCAATGGTTGCAAGGAGTTGTAAATTGCAAGATGGATATTCCCATTCTGATCTACTTAGATTTCATCTTTCACAGAAAATGGTCGATTGAGATATATCGGTTACATCGATTAATATGTATTTAAGTGACAAATTGCTAACATTTGCCACTATTTCCCCTTCAAGATCCAGAAGCCAAAACCAAATTGGCAACTACTGAAAGATGTAATTGAACAGTTAAGTATGGCCAGCACAGAGCATTTCATTCCCTTCAGCAAAGGAAAAAATGCTTCTGGCACAATTTTAGAAATGGCTGTTTTCTGACTTACCTTTACCAGATGAGACAGCGCTTCACTGTGCCACTTCAGCCTCCTACTCTTTTAACAAAACAGAAGAGAACTAGCCGAAATCTTGTGTACATCAGAGCTGTAAAAGAATGTTTCAATCAGATCACCTCTGCCAATTTCAGCTCCCACATCACCTACAGATCACCATTTATCTTTTTGTTGCCTCCAGGCGATGAGGCCTAGAAAAGGTCGAGGTTAGAAAGGTTTAAGGATAGATCACCATGAGGGCTTTGAGTCCTTCCCATCTTGAGGCCTGTTGTCCTTGCCCTGGAGAAGGAGCCCATCTTGGGATTGAGGGAGTTGTTATTAATATTGCTACCCATTTTGATAGTTTTCACTTACAGAGACAGGAAAATAAGCCAAAGCCAGAAAGCAATCCAAGCCTTACAGTTGTCCAATAGCTCAGGGCCAGTTGGTTAGAAATGTCCTTTTTTTTCCCCCCCTTGAGCCCATAACCACATAGAGTCAGCCATACAGCTAACAGCCTGACCATCTGACCAGTATTTCCATTGATAGAAAATGTAAGCATTCACTCCTTCTGTAGTTAGGAACTCCAACTTTAACCTTATCACCAACATATTTCCCCAACAACCCATGTTCTTGTGTTGACATTTCCTTGTGAAACTATAAGCCACACGAATATATTTTCATAAGGTCAATAGAAATATAGTAAGATTTTAAGTCAGGCAGAATCACCTATAAAAGAGTAAGAATGAACCTAGAAGCATCACAAAAGATAACCAGTTAATTGATGGCATGTGGTACATACTGACAGCCACTATGTCACACTCTTTGGAGCTTAAACACAGTGCTGTCTTTTAAGTAAGTAAAATTAGAGAATGAAAGGACCTCTATTATTAAGCCCAGGAAAGGATTTAGTTTGACTAATTCAGTTTCCAGCCCCTCCACTTGTTCTTTCCTGAAAGAGAACCACCCATCAATACTCCAAAGCAGGGTTATTCCAGAGGAATTTTATCTTTAAATAGAACCCATCCTCAATTATAGCATATCACTGTGAAATAAGTCACAGGTATATCATTATTACTTTAATTTAAAAAAAAAAACCCTGTAACAAGACCTAAAAGTAACCCAACTTTAAGCAGTGCTCTTTTCTCCCCAAACACACAACCTACAACATTGATCTGTCACAGAACTGCATGATTCCAAAGCTTTATTCTGGTATACAGATGCTGTTTGTTAATGATGGAAACCAAATTATTTTCTTGCTGTGTCTTTTGTGTCTAGCAGTTGAGAGAATTACATGACCATTATATCATTGGACTCTGGGATTGCCCTTTTCAAAATAAGTTTCCTTTTATTATTGTTGTTGCTTTAATCATTAGAAAATGAACAATTTGTGACATGCCCCCAAATTACAATAATTTAAATACGTTTTCTTTAAAAGATGCTCCAAAAATACTCTTTTAAAGGGCTAATTTTATGCATTTGTATAACAACAATCCAGTATAATGTAGAAAATGGAAGCACATATTTTGGGCAGAAAAATGCCAATTTAAAAATACTTATCAATAAGAAAATTATTAGCCCTGTGCAACACTTATAGATTTAAATAATGATCACTGTATTTAATAAATGTAAACTGTTCCCATAATGTTTTGCCTCCAAAATGCAATAGCTCATTCCCTCAACTGCTATCAATAGGGCAGATGCTTTGATTTTGGGGTGTTTTTTTTTCCAAGTTATAGTGCTGTACTGCTTGTTTGTGTTTAGAAGTGTGCATTATGCAATTCATTTTAGTATGCTATTTCTATGTTGTTTATTTTTTGTTCTTTCAATAAAATGTGTAAATTTCTTGGTTTTGTCTTTTTTTATGAATCCATATTCACACATTACGAGTTCACCTAAAAGCTATTTGTCTTCTAGTATATTAATCCTAATAGTAATTCTAATATAAGATTTGATTTGGTTCTGTGCTATATTTCATACATAGAATAAATTTATTACTAAATATATACCTTCAGTATTTTGAATTATATAGCTAATACATCCATTGTATTAGATGTATTATTCCTATAATGTTGAAGTCATTAACACAAGAAAGACACACTTATATTTTAGCAAAAGAACACTAAAAATTTTGTGATAACGCTTACTGGTTTCTATTGTGCTTCAGAAATTCTGAGGCATATTCTAAGCTACATTATTATTATTCGTTTGTATTTTCCTATTATTCATTTCTATCCTGCATGTTGAGTGTAACATATGAAACCAGTGTCATTCATTTTATTCTTTTCAAGATGGGCATCAATGGTCTCATAACAACGGGATGCATGACTTTTTCCATTAAAATGTTTTATCTCACTTAAAATTGGTTATCTCCAACAAATGGCACAGGAATGAACGGATAATCGGTTTTGTTCTTTAAAGAAAGCAAAATGTAACTTGGTAATTCTTTATTCGGTCAGATTTGTAAACACTTAAAAACACTAATCAGGAACTTCTCCATATCGCTGCTGTTCAGTAGTCAGGCTGATAGAAAAGTGATGTGAAGAGACTTTGGATGAGAGGTTGTAACAGAGTAAAGTATTATTCACGTGTCTAGAACAGTAAAAAGGGCCAGGGAGGAGGTTGGGTCCTTGTCCAATATCAGCTGAATCATACAGAGCTACTAGCTGCCTTGCCCTTTGTGCCCTGCTTGACTATTTCTAAATGTGGTTCCCACTGTGGCATCTCCTGATTAGCCAACTTTGAGCCCTTTGACGTGTTTGATATGTTTCTGTGACTCTCATAATTCCAGCACTAAAACCAGTTCAGTATATAGACATTTACAAGAGGTCTTTAGCCTCTAAAGAATTCAGCTAATGTCCCTCTCTTTGAAGCTGCTGAATGATAGAAGGAAGAATTCAGGGCAGGCATTCTCCATGGTCATCAAAATGGAGTTTCTATTGGTCAGAAGAAAGTTGACTCAGGGGCAAAACCAGATGTCAACCAAGTTTACCTTGACACTTTTCAGTCTTTTCCCAGCATCCTTTTAAGCCCCTCCTTTTCTCATCCCCCATGGTGGCCTCTGGCCTTCTAGAAGCCCCATGGTAGCAGCTTATCAGGCCTGCTTCCCCAGATACATAATGGATTTTTTTCCTTCAGAACTTTCCTGGTGGGCATCTCAGGCTATGGAGAGCAGCTCATAGCTGCTAAGAGACAAATCACACTAAGGTGTTATAGACCAGAAGTGCTTAATGCACGGCCCCTCCTGGGAGTGTTTGTATTTAAAAAGTCATGACTCTCCAGTGTTCAAATATCAGATGGCCACATGCGTAGATGACGGAGAAATGCTTTAGTGAAGCAAAAATCTGGGCACTTGAATCACAGCATTTAACCAGCAGCCAAATTCCCATGGAGGGGTGGTACCGTCATTCACCACATCAAGAAGGCCGAAAAAGGAAGACTCCTGTCATTTTGTTATTGTCAGGAAAGTTCTGATACCATAATGAACCTAAAATACTGACTTGATACTGAGCATCCCCGAATTCCACAGACCTGAATCCACGCCATGGTCCACCTCTGTAGTAAAGAGCATAACAGAGTGATGGGCCTGACAAATGGTCACATTTCTGGAGTAGCCTCATGCCTGTGCTTGCTAATATCCAACATACTCTGACTTTTTACTTGACTCTTCCCTGTACTAGAAGTGCCCGTTTAACTGAGCCCTCCCAGCTTTTCCTTTCTGTGCCTGGACTTAGACTTCTCCCTTCAGCAGGAGGACAGTGGGAGTCTGGGGAACAAAAGCCAAGGGCTCCACTGATAAGAAGGGCAGCCACCCAGACAGAAAGGTGAGGTTTGCGAGAGGAACAGAGATTTGATTCCTGTCCTTTCAAATAGATGCCCCATTCCAAAGTGGATGTAGCATTTGGTATGAGAAGGAAGTTCTGGTCAGCCCAGCATTTTCGTGTTTTGCACGTAAACAGAGTGCAGTGCAAAGGCAGGCAGGACATCTGGGGCAAAACAGATAGATGCAAGAAAAATCAGAGATTTTCCTGATGAGAGAGAGGGAGGTTTCACCCCATAAGTGATTCAGTGCACAGCATGCATGTCCGAGTGCAAAGAGAGAAGTTGGTGAAAAATCAGAGAGTAACTGGATGAATGGCAGCAAGCAGTAGCGACAGCACCTGTTAAAGCAGACACAGCCTGTTCGTGAACTGGACCTGAGGATGCAGTCTCTGCAGTCAGCATGCTCCTAGAGACATTATGGCTACAGAAAATGATGGTTAACTCTGAAGATCAACGCAGCTCTCAAGAAGAGGGCGGGGAATACTAAGGTCAGGACTGAGACTTTGCCCTTAGCCTTCGTGCCCTGAAGAGTCGGACAATTCTTTGTTGAGGAAATTGGAAGTTAAGAATCATATCTGTGTTTTATATATATATATATATATATATATATATATATATATATATATATATATATATATATATATATATAAAGTGGTTATTGATGTGCCTTTGTTAACTATTTAATAAATGTGTATGTAGTTCATTCACAGTGTTTTGATTCTTCTCAATTTCTGTTTACAAAGTCCCAGGTGCCGAAATCCATTTATGGGTTGTTATACTAGGAAAGCCTGAACTCACATGAATCAATGGTAACTGTTGGGGGCTTCCAGCAGGGGTTGCCAATAAATGAGGCATTTGAGCTAACCAGCACACCGCAGTTTGGCTGGTGTACAGGACCTCACTGAATATCAAGCAAGTGTTTATCATAAACTCAGCACCAGCCAATGGCAGAGACCACTGTAATAAGCAACTCCCCTTCTCCTGATGGAAATCATCAGAGATAGTCTAGTTCCTGAAGACACTACTCTCCACATCCTGGAGAAATGTCCCTGTGGTAAAAATTAAAATATATAAATCCAGGGCTTCCCTGGTGGCGCAGTGGTTGAGAGTCCGCCGGCCGATGCAGGGGACGCAGGTTCGTGACCCGGTCCGGGAAGATCCCACATGCCACGGAGCAGCTGGGCCCGTGAGCCATGGCCGCTGAGCCTGCGCGTCCGGAGCCTGTGCTCCGCCAATGGGAGAGGCCACAACAGTGAGAGGCCCGCGTACCGCAAAACAAAACAAAACAAAACACAAAAATCCAGATATTCATAGGGGGCTTAGGGAAAGGCCAGTCCAAGAATAACCTATGAGTAGTAACACACTAAGAAAGCCCTTAACTAGTATTTTTCAATTATTATTGTGTCCACATGCAGTGCTATGACACTAGACCCTTCTCCCTTCCAACCCACCCTGTATGTTACTGCTGGAGTCATTTTTCTAAGGTCGAACATTATGTCATTTCCCTGACTGAAATTCTCCCATAGCTCCTCCCCCTGCCTGTGGAATAACACTGACCTGCTCACATAGCACACTTGTGCTCTGGCCTTATGCTCACCTTCTCGTTTCATCTCTCCCCTGCCTTCTGTAACCTGTACACTCCAGACAAACCAAACCTCTGTTGGGGAAATTGAAAAAGTGAGATCTTCCAATGCCCAAATCCTCTCCACAAAGGTAGTCATGAAAGAAAACATTTTTATTATTGAATGAACATTAAAGTGGAATGGGATGAGCATCAGAGGCACCCCACTAAGTGATTGCAGAGACAGAAAGGAATCTCACCCCCCTCATATAATCAAACAGATACAACCCATTCCATACTTGTTTTCGGGGTAAACAATAACTAGTCCTCAACTAAGAGGACTTGACGGCACCTGTGGTCATTCAGAGGTCATCCTAACTTTCTCATCCACTGGGGAGGCCACCTGTGTTGACTTTATCTGCAGGGGAAACAAACTTATCATATCTTTATCAAAGATAGTCTTGCAAATTGGAGCAAGGTGCCCAGGGAAGTTAGGCTCCTAAACTCCCACAGCAACTGAAAGATGGGGCTCTATCCCCCTTGATGTTTGCATTTCAAAGAGATGGCTCCCAGATCCTTGAGGAAACATCCCGGAGTTGTGAGACTATCGAGAGGTTGATTTAGCCATTATTGAGATTTACATTCATTTGTAAGGGACAGGGAAAGAAATTTGGAAAGAAATGGGAGACATCTCCTCACTTATTTTCAACAAGGAGAATTAAGCATCTCAGTTTTAATCTGAATTTGCCCTTACACGACTCACCGTTTCCCACACGCACCCCATCGGTTCCCATATCTTTGTGCTATTTTTCTATTTGGAACATCTTCCCCTCTTCTTCCTCCTCTTCTTTGCCCTCATCATTCAAGGTATATATCAACTATCACCTCTTCCTTGGAGTCTCCTCTGACCTTACTAGATACCACTGAGATGCAGCTACTACAGATAGTTCCCAACTTTCGATTTTTTGATCTTACAATGCCAGTCAGCCACGTGGTCACGAGGGTGACCATCCAAAACACAACCATTCTGGACCCATAAGACTGTTCTGGTTTTCACCTTTAGCACAATATTAAAGAAATTACATGAGATATTCCACACTTTATTATAAAATAAGCTTTGTGTTAGATGACTTGGCCCAACTGCAGGCTAATATAAGCGTTCTGAACACGTTTACCGTAGACTAGGCTAAGCTTCAGTGTTTGGTGGGTTTGGTGTATTAAGTGCATTTTCGACTTATGATATCTTCACCTTCAAATGGGTTTATGGGGGTGTAACTCCATCGTAAGTTAAGGAAGATCCGTTCTTACCAAGTAATCTCAAATCTCAGCAGCCACCTCCCCTACAGGACTTCTAACATTATCTATATTCCTCCTACATTAAACGGGGCCTCTCAAGGGCAATAACCCTTGTTGACCTTGCTATCATTTTTTTTTTTTTTCTGTACGCGGGCTTCTCACTGTTGCGGCCTCTCCCGTTGCGGAGCATAGGCTCCGGACGCGCAGGCTCAGCGGCCATGGCTCACAGGCCCAGCCGCTCCGCGGCACGTGGGCTCTTCCCGGACCGGGGCACGAACCCATGTCCCCTGCATCGGCAGGCGGACTCCCAACCACTGCGCCACCAGGGAAGCCCGACCTTGCTATCATTTATGATGTCTTGTACAGTGGCCACACAGTAAATGCACAATATATTTTTGGAAAAATAATCGACTAAGAAATCGGGGCATTTTTATTATAAAGAAGAAAACCCCATTCAAATAAAAGGGATTTATGCAGTGATGCAGGGAAATTTCACAAATTCCAGTTGCAGGAAGAACAACTGGGACTCATGTTACCGGGAAGTTATCAGGTAGCTTGTTTCTCCTCTCTTTGTCTCTCTGCCTCTGTTTCTCAGTGTCTGTCTGTCTGTCTGTCTCTTTTCAGTCTCCTGCTTCTCTCTGCAAACCAGCTTCCTCTGCTTACTTATCAGCACTTGGGTGATTCATCAGGGTTCCTCTCAGAATGGCAGTCTTATCCCAAGAGTCTCTATCAATGATAGCCTGCACCAGAAGGGAGGTTTGTAAAACATATATTACTGGGACCCATTCAAGAGTCTCTGAATCAGTAGCTAGGGGATGAAGTATGAGAATTTGAATTTCTAACAAGTTCTCAAATGATTCTGATAATCTGGGGATGCAATTTGAGAATGATGGATCTAGTGGACCTTCAAGCTTGGTTCCCCACCAAACTGACTAAGTCATGGGGCCCCAATGCCTGATTCTCATGAGAGATCATTTGAATGATGAGTCAAATGTTTATCCCTATAACATGCAGCTGTGGACAAAGTTTGAAGTCACATGGCATATACGAAAGGTTGCCTTTTTGAGGCTGTGGAATGGGAAACTTTTCAAAGAAGGTGGATCTCTGGTATAGTCATTCCCATAAGAATTTCCACACTGAACTGGATTCTTGGTCTCTGCAGCTCAATTCTCCATAGCCAATAGAGCCAATAAGAACATAATGACCATCTATTGGGCATCTCCAGCCAGTCATCTCAAAGTAAATCAAATCTTTACATCCAGCCCTAAAATCATAATCTTCCCTCTTAAATATGCTGCTCCTCCACCCAGTGGTCCAAGCGAGAAACCTGGGAATCACTTTTGACTCCTCCTCCCCCACCCTCTATCTTTAATCTAGCAAGTCCCATCAGTTCTATCTCCTAGTTATTTTCTCTATCCCTACTATACCTGGTTGATATCTTGCCTCCGGTGCTGTTTTCCTCCAATCTGTTCTTCACATGACTGTCAGAATGATCTATCTAAAACACCTTCCCAACCTTAGCTCCTGAGACAGCTGTGTTGGACCTGGGGCAGCTAAAGTCTGGTCCTGTCATCTCCAGCAGCATGCAGCTGCAAGTACACCTACCTCAGAATGCCACACAAATCTCATCATGCTATGTATACCATGATGGAATACGAAGAAAGATTGGAAAGGTCTGATCTAAAACACAAGTTTCACTATATAACTCCTCTGCTTAAAACTCTTGAATGACTCTCCATAGCTCTCAGGATAAAGCATAAACACACCTTACAACAGCCTACAACATCTGGCATGACCAGTCCCTGTCTAGCTCTCCAGCCTCATCCCTTGCCACTGCCTACATTGGACTTGCCACTTCAACAGCAGGTAAATGCTTGGAGTTTCCAGCACATCCCCTACTGTTCTATGCCTGCAAACCATTGCTCATCACTTCCTTTCTGCCTGAATGTGCACCCCACCCCTCTTTTGCCTGGCTAGCATCCTTTGAGACTCTGTTTAAGTACCATATCGCCCAGGAAAACTTCCACGTCTGTTTCCCACCTCCACTAGTGTACCCCTCTTTGAAACTCTCATAATACCTTGAGCATACAATTATCACTGGATTCACCACACTGCATTAGAATATTGTCTGCTTCTCCCACTAGCTTGTGAGTTTCTTGAGGACAGAGTCTGTGTCTTACCCATTGCTATATTTCCAGCACCTAACTTAGGGATTTAAAAAGCATAATCATACAACTCAACAACAAAAAACCAAATAACTCAATTCAAAAATGGTCAAAGGAAGGACTTGAACAGATATTTCTCCAAAGAAGATATACAAATGGCCAATAAACACATGAAAAGATGCTCCACATCATCTTAGAGAAATGCAAATCAAAACTATAATGAGCTACCACTTCATACTCACTAAGATAGCTATAATTTTTAAAATGGAAAATAACTAGTGTTGCTGAGGATGTAGAGAAATTGGAACCCTTCTGCTTTGCTGGTAGCCATGCGAAATGGTATAGCCATTTTGGAAAACAGTTCGTCAGTTTCTCAAAAATTTAAACATAGAATTACCATATGAATTAGCAGTATATACCACACCTGGGTATATACCCAAAAGACTTGAAAGCAGGGACTCAGATACTTGTACACCAGTGTTCCTAGCAGCATTATTCACAATAGCTAAAAGGTGAAAATAATCCAATTATCCATCAACAGATGAATGGATAAATAAAATGTGGTACATATGTACAATGGAATACATTCAGCCATTAAAAGGAATGAAATTCTGATGCATGCTACAACATGTATGAACCTTGAGAACATTATGCTAAGTGAAATAAGCCAGACACAAAAGGCAAACATTGGATGATTCCACTTATATTAGGTCTTAGATTAGGAAAATGTATAGAGACAAAAGGTAAAATAGGGGTTACCAGGGGGTAGGGGGAGAGGGGAATGGCGAGTTATTGTTTAGTGGGTAAAGGATTTCTATTAGGGATGATGGAACATTTCTGGATCTGGATGGTGGTGATGATTGCACAACACTGTGAATGTACTGCACTGAACTGTACACTTAAAGTTGTTAAAATTTTACGCTATAAACATATGTAACCACACTTTTTAAAAAGTAGTATCCTATGTTGAATGAAAGATCATAGAATGGCCCTTTGTCCTCTCTGATAGCTTTAGAGTTGAGATTTATCACTGATCGCTTAGGAGCATGTCATACAATTAAACTTTTTATTTTTTATTTTTTTCAATTAACCTTTTTTGTGTGTGATACTTCTCCTATGTGGAATAAAAAGAAACTGCTCAGACTTGGATTCTGTTGCAAAGACCTTATAGACTAAGAGAGGAGAAAATAGAGTCAAGTCTCGTTTTGCAGCAAGTAATGAAAATTTAGTCAAATCAGTATAGCAGCTATGAAAATACTCTACAAAATGAGTATAAGGAATTTCCCTATTTCTCCAATTTAAATTTAATCTTCTCTGAGTCCCCACTTGATGGACTGGTAAAGAATTAAAAACTCCCCCAACCACTGCCCCCTACCCCAGATGCTCATTCAAGGACCTTGAGTGTTTTGCAGAGCCATAAACATTCAGAGAGAGGTATTCTGTTCTTATGTCCACACTAGTCGCCACAAATATGCTCTTTATCCAAGCTTTCATGTTTCTTTAAAAGTAAATGACTTGACTGAAAGCAGGGACTCAGATATTTGTACACCCATGTACATAGCAGTACTATTCACAATAGCCAAAATGTGGAAGCAACACATGTCCATCAATGGATGAATGGATAAATAAAATGTGGCATATACATACAATGGAATATAATTGAACCTTAGAAAGGAAGGAAATACTGATACATGCAACAACATGGATGAATTTTGAGGCCATTATGCTAAGTGAAATAAGCTAGTCACAAAAGGACAAATACTACTTATATGAGGTACCTAGAGAGATCGAAAGTAGAATGGTGACTGCCAGGGACTGGTGAGTTATTGTTTAATGGGTACAGAGTTTCAGGTTTGAAAGATGAAAAAAGTTCTGGAAGTGAATGCTGGTGATGGTTTCACGATAACATGAACGAACTTAAATGCCACTGAACTGTACACTTAAAAATGGTTAAGATAGCAAATTTTTTCCAGCTTTATTGAGATATAGTTGTTGTATAACTTGTGTAAGTTTAAAATGTACAATGTGATGATTTGATACACATATATATAGCTAGGTGTTTACCAAAATAAGGTTAATTAACACATCCTTCACCGCACATAATTGCCGTTTTGTTGTTGTTGTCATGGTGAGAACATTAAAGCTCTACTATCATAGCAACTTTCAAGCATACAATATAGTATTAACTACAGTCACTATGTTGTACTTTATGTCCCCAGAACTTATTCTTCTTATAACTGGAAGCTTGTACCCTTTGACCAACATCTCCCCATTTTCCCCACCCCTCAGCCCCTGGCAACCACCATTCTACTCTCTGCTTCTATGAGTTCAATGTACTCAGATTCCATATATATGTGAGATCATACAGTGTCTTCTTCTGTCTAGCTTATTTCACTTAGCATAATACCCTCGAGGTCCATCCATGTTGTTGCAAATGGCAGGATTTCCTTCTTTTTTATGGCTGAATAATATTTCATTGTATATGTATACATATATGTATATATATATCACCTTTTCTTTATTCATCTTAAGATGGCAAATTTTATGTTATGTATATTTTTCCACAATTAAAAAAAAAAGCACATGAATCCACTGCTACTTCTATTCTAAGCTTGGACATAAGAATCCCACTTGCAAGACTGGGAGCCACAGTTCTTAGGATCTGCCTCCCTCATTGTACCACCCAGTCATTTCCTTCCAAGGTTCTGCCATATCCCCCAGAGCACTGAGAGGGTACAGAGTGCACAACAAAATAGCAGTAGCTTCCTAATTGAATACCCTTCCTCCTGTTTGGTCTTCTAGGTCTCCCAGGAAGTTTTCCAAACCTCCCTCCCATTTTGCCTTCTCTGTCTTTTGCATCTCCAAGCCTTCACCTCTATTCTTTCTCCCTTTAGGACTATCCAGAATAGTTCTTTACACAAGGCAATGCTTAAAAACAAGCAGCATCAACAAACAGGATGGGAGTTGGCTTCTCACGTGTGGCTTAAAAGCAGATCAGAAGAGCCACTATGGAGAAAAGTATGGAGGTTCCTTAAAAAACTAAAAATAGAACTACCATACGACCCAGCAATCCCACTACTGGGCATATTCCCTGAGAAAACCATAATTCAAAAAGAGTCATGTATCACAATGTTCATTGCAGCTCTATTTACAATAGCCAGGACATGGAAGCAGCCTAAATTTCTGTCGACAGGTGAATGGATAAAGAAGATGTGGCATATATATACAATGGAATATTACTCAGCCATAAAAAGGAATGAAACTGAGTTATTTGTAGTGAGGTGGATGGACCTAGAGACTGTCACACAGAGTGAAATAAGTCAGAAAGAGAAAAACAAATACCGTATGCTAACACATATATATGGAATCTAAAAAAAAAAAAATGGTCATGAAGAACCTAGGGGCAAGATGGGAATAAAGATGCAGACCTACTAGAGAATGGACTTGAGAATACGGGGAGGGGGAAGGGTAAGCTGGGACAAAGTGAGAGCGGCATGGACATATATACTACCAAAAGTAAAAGTAAAATAGACAGCTAGTGGGAAGCAGCCGCATAGCACAGGGAGATCAGCTGGATGCGTTGTGACCACCTAGAGGGGTGGGATAGGGAGGGTGGGAGGGAGGGAGACGCAAGAGGGAAGAGATATGGGGATATATGTATGTATATGTATAGCTGATTCACTTTGTTATACAGCAGAAACTAAAGCAATTGTACTCCATTGTAAAGCAATTATACTCCAATAAAGATTTTTTTTTAAAAAAAAAAGCAGATCAGACAAGGAAGAATAAATATGGAAGGGAAAAATACCAATAGCCCTGAGAAAAAACCACAAGATACTATCAGTAAATGATTCTTAGCATAAGTATAATGGGGGCAGGGGTGCATTATGAGGATATGGGTGTCTATTTGTCAGAGTTCTTCTGATTATAAACGATTGAATTCAAAATAAACTGGTTTAAAAAAGGAGGGCATGTATTAGGTCATATAGTTGAAAGGTCCATGGATGGTTTAGTTTCAGGCACAGCTGTATGCTGGTGCTCAAGCTCTGTGTTTATCACTGGAAGGTCCACACTTAGATCTCACTAGATTAGCAATCCAGAAGAAGAGAGTGCATTGTTCCCAATAGTTCCACTGTAATTCCAAGGGCTGGTTCACTGGCCTAGTTTTGGGCACATGATTATACCAGCTTAGATCACATGCCCATTCTTGAAGCCAGGTTAGAGTTTATGCACCTACTCTTTGAACCAGGGAATGGGACAGGGAATGGGACATCTCCGCTCAAACCTGTGGATTGAAAGAGAGAGAGCTGGTTCCTTAGAGGGAAAACAGGATGAACTAAATAAAACCTACCATTTGGAAATGGAAAAAATTGATACAATATACAAAGATTACTTAAACAATATCATATCCATTTATGTACCATATACATGAATAGTAAGAGCTCCTTGACTTGGCAATAGAGTGAGTTCTTGTTCAAACCAGCTGGATATCTCAGATTCTGTTCTCTGAGAGTATCTCCCTTGTCCATTTTCCTACTTGGCTACTCCTGAAAGGGGCATTGGGAAGGTTTATCCTTCTGGGGACTGTACCATTTCAGCAACTCACTTCCTGTAGATGTGAGTTCAGTGACTTGGGGATTGCCTTAGGGGTTGAAAAATCATAGGCCTTTGGGTTTTTTGTTTGTTTGGTTTTTGTTTGTTTGTTTTGGCCAGGCTTTGCTTTTGTCTGGCAATGTACTTCCTTAAAATTAGTAGATATATCACTTAGTATTAAATTTAGTTTCCTATAAGATAACAACCCAAAGAATAGTGTCCTACTCAAGATTAAAGTTTCTTTCTTTCCTTCATAAGTCTGGAGATAAATCATCCAGAGCTGGTATGAAGTACACAACTTCCTTTTGGCTCTCTGTTCCACTATCCCTAGGGTATGGCTGTCATCCTCATGGCCCAAGTTGGCTGAGAGAACTCCAGCTATCATATCCACATTCCAGGCAGTAGGATGGGGAAATGTGAAGAAGGGAAAGCCTCCTCCCTTCTAAGTAGATTTCTCAGAAGGCCCACAAAACACTATTGCCTATGTCTCATTAATGAGAACTTAAATGCATGGCCTTGTCTAAGTAAGAGAGGTAGGGAAATGTTGTCTAGTTTTTCATTCCAAATGGCAATATGCCCAGATAAGAACCGGGAATCTGTTACTAAAGAAGGAGAAAATAGATGTTGGGGTAGGCAATTAAAATTCTACCTTCTACCACAATAGATTTGATTTAAATTCTCTTCCATGGGGTGGTAGTCAAAGGAAGAGTTGTCGTCAACTCACGTCCTTGAATCTTCACACTAGCCTAGAAATTTCTGTCTTAAGTTTAGCAACAGGCCCTAGGACTCTGCCGAGGTCCCCTAGTCCCTCAATTACCTTAGGGTAGCGGAGGCACAGCTAATCTTCCCCTTTATTTTAAGAGGCATCTGAGGTATTGGCTCTCCTTTTGATAAAAGTAGGTGCTTGGGGGATACCAGGGGGATCTGAATTTTTCCAGGCCCTGTTCTTATGCTCCACTGTGTTTTCTTTTCTTTTTTTTTTTTAAGTATCTCTTTTTTATCTACTCATCTCTGCACTTGGATTTCCCTAGCCCTAAAATAACCTTGGTTGATGAGACATCATTCATATGTGGGTCATTGTCAACAGAGTTTTCCCTTTGGTCTGGCAGAGGATTTTTTAACAGAACCTGCTTGAGAAAGGCCTAGACCACTAATTGTATCTTCTGCTGTGCCTGCCATTCTTTGCCACTGATTGTGCCAGCTTCAGTTTTGAGATACAGGAGCCTGTGGTTTTTACAATCCTGTAAGGCTCCAAATTATGGGACAATCAGTCAATTTAAACTACAGTCTATAGGCAGAAAGTACTTATCTTAGAAATACTGTATCTCTTTTTATATCTACTTGCAGACCTCCTCAGGTCTAGTTTGAGTTAATTCCTCTCCTGTAGAACTTTGGTGAAAGCAACAGGAGGTAAGTAGTAAATGCCAACATCTTGATTTTTTTCCCTCTAATTTCTCCTAACACTACAGCCATCCCTCTTTGCACATCTACTTCATTCTCGTTTGTTCAGAAAAACTTTGTTTCTCTGAGCTTTCTGCTGGTCCTAGCAATGCTTGGGTTAACATATCTTCAGTTTAATCAAAAGCACTAAGACTCACCAGAATCCCTGAGTCTCAAATTCAAATTCCCTAGGGAGAGAATTTTACTGATTCAATTTGGTCAGTTGTCCACCCCTCATCAAATGAGCTACGATCAGGGGCCAAGGATCATGTACTATGAATATGGCAGACAGAACTCTCCCTTGCTGTTTTGTACTATTATTTCCAAGGTAGAGATTTGGTTGTCTGAGCAGACAACTAAAAAGGTGCCTACTACAGAAATAATCATAAATAACTGTGCTATAACATATATACCACAAGAAAGTTGAGAATTAGATGTCATAGCAGTGCAAAGGAAGAAGACATTTCTTACAGTGAAGAAGCTTCATGGAAGTGATGATGCAGGCCGATTGGAATGATTCATCTATAAGCCAAGATAGGCCAAGGATTACCAGCAAAGAGCAGAAGCTAGAGGGGACAAAGAAGAATTATCCCCTAGAGGTTTTGGAGAAAGCATGGCCCTGATGATACCTTGATTTTATACTTCCAGCTTCCAGAACTGTGAGAGAATAAATTTCTGTTGTGTTAAGCTACCCAGTTTGTGGTACCTTGTTACAGCAGCCCTAGGAAACTAATATATACTCTAAAGTGACAGATGCCATGTGCCCCAAAGCCTGACCTTAACTCTGAAGGAAACCTTCATCAATGAGTCCACCATTACAAACAATGACTTCAAGTGGGGAGATCCTTGATGCTACCCACTCCACCCCTCTGGCCTCTCATTTCCTTTAAGGATCTTTTCTTTGTAATTTATTTCTTAGCACAAAATTATATATCATTTAGTCTTTCTAATATGACAAAAAAGACCCTATAAAAAACTAAATAACTTTTGGTAATAATGGTTTATTGTGTAATTGGTTTCGATGTACTCCTCAGATTTGAGTATACAGAAACTATTATATTTCTTTATTTTCTTTAAATCAAATTTATTTCAACTCCACATCTCTGCACTTCCAGAATTGCAAAAAATTAAATTCCAGTCACTTCCTGGAGCTCTCTTCCCTCTTGAGGATCAGGAGATTTGCACTGCAAGTGTCAAACAGGAAGAGTATCTCTAATCCTCAGGCCATCATGTTTTTTAGTCCAAGTCTGCATGGTACTGGAAAAGCAAGCAGTTACACTTCTCCCATGCCTAGGTGAAAGCCACAGTACCTAGAGTCTAGTTAGCCTCCTAAGGCTGACCACAGATACATCACCCACAGGGGTTCTGCCAGGAAGGGGCCCCAGATCCTTACTACTTCCAAACTAGCAGCCGTCAGTTCTTCCCAAGGCTTGGAGAAATCACAGTCCTTCTGCCTACTCTAAAGTCAACTACTTCCTTCCTCTCCTTTGAGCACAATCCTTACAATAGGCTCAGGATTCCAGGTAAACAAAAGCTAGGAAGACAGACTTTAGGCCCTGAACCCCAACCCACTCTCTCCCCAGGAAAGAGAGAACAAAGGACCTGGAGTCCTCTTTAGAATACAGGAAAGGGAAAATAGGGGGAAAAGAAACACAGCATCTCAACAAGTTATTTTGCCTCACTTAAGAAACAGGATAAAATAATACTAAGAGCTTTTGTCTTTTTGAGCATTTACTATGTGCCAGCCATTGTTCTAAGTGTTAACATGTACAAACTTGTTGCAGCCTCACAATTCAGTCTGGCAGATACCGTTATTACACCAGTTTTCCAGATGGAGAAATTAAGGTACAGAGAATTGATGGCACTTACATAAGATCACATAGCTATCTATTGGCAGGCTAGTCTTCAAACACAGGCAGTTTGGCTCCTGAGTCTGCACCCCACCTTTAGGCTCTACTGCTTCTCAATGGAACTTATCATCTTATCCACAAAGGTATTTTAGATCCCAGTAATCCCTAGACTTGGATGATTATCAGCTTTCATTCAGAACCTTAGAGACTCCTTCTTCTTCTCTACCTCCTCTACATCTATAGGACCTGTAAGACCAAGTTTCTCAATAAGCCACAAAAGGACTGATAGTCTTCACATCTATTCTATAGATGTTAGCCCTTGTTACAAGTACATTTTAATATAGGACACTATTATAAGGCAGTGTTTCAAGCCAAACAGTCTTAGATAAAGTTATCCTTAATTATGTGCAAATCTCTTGTTCAACATATCATGGCTGGAGCTAACTCTATTCCTAGGGTTAGCTGCTCTCAATTTATATGGCATAGGCTCTTGCAACTTTATGCAGGAAGAATCCTGGGGCTGATTTCTTTCAGAAAGTGGCTGGGGGAGTGCTAGTCACTAGGACTGTCAAAGACTACAGCCCAGGATCATGCTAAATAATGAACACTTAATAGCTTTGGCTGGGAGGACATGATTGCATGGACATTTAGGACATGCAACCTAAATGTCCATTGACAGAGGAATGGATAAAGAAGATGTGGTACATATATACAATGGACTATTACTCAGACATAAAAAAGAATGAAATAATGCCATTTGCAGCAATGTGGACCTAGAGATTGTCATACTGAGTAAAGTAAGTCAGACAGAGAAAGACAAATATCATATGATATCACTTATATGTGGAATCTAAAAAAATGATACAAATGAACCTATTTATAAAACAGAAATAGAGTCATGGATGTAGAAAACAAACTTATGGTTACCTGGGGATGGGGCAGGGAGAGGTATATTGGGAGACTGGGACTGACATATGTACACTACTATATATAAAATAGATAACTAATAGGGACTTACTGTATAGCACAGGGACCTCTTCTCAATACTCTGTAATGACCTATATGGGAAAAGAATCTAAAAAAGAGTGGATATATGTATAACTAATTCACTTTGCTGTACATCTGAAACTAACACAACATTGTGAATCAACTATACTCCAATAAATTTTTTTAAAAAATAGTTTTGGCTGGAGCTTAGGAAGTGTTCTAGTATCAGGTCAGGCTACATAGCGGGTCAGGCCCTCCCTTCCACACATCTTAACAGTGGTAAGATGCTGTCTTTTTCAGAAAGAACTCCCAACTTAATAATATGTTCTGTTGGTGAACAAATGCCTCCTTGCCACTGTTTCTCCTTCAAATGATGATTATGGCCTCAAGTAAGAGTTCTTATAACCATTAAATCAATAATTAAAAATACTAAAGACGAATATAAAAGATGTCTCTGAATAAATATACCCTGGTACCAGCCAGAAGGATTCTAGGTTAGGAAGGCAGAACTTTTGCCTGAAGATATGAAGACATGATGAGACATGATCAACACATTCATAGCTTTTCCGGTGAATGAGTGTGATGTACCCAAATGGGCTCCTCAGAGCTGTTAGGTGCAGGACTTGAGTAAGCAAGAAATATAAGCTGAGATTATATCATATATATATTATAATATATATTATATTTATATTAAATTTTTAATACTTATTTATTATATTTATATTATCAATATCATTAATATAAATATGGTATATAATATATTATAATACATTGTATCATGATATATATTATATATTATAATACATTGTATTATATTATATATAACTATATATAATATCTTTTATTCTGCTTTCTTATCATTGCTCAATGATAATAGTGACATGTTAGATCTGGAAACAGAATCAAAGACAGGACAAGGTCAGAGAAGCCGATATAATGAATGTTAAACTCATGAAATGGAGCCTAAGGAAAAAACTTGCTATGTTCATTAGACAAGGAATCCAGGCAAAAAACGTAATCACAAGTGGTTAGTCCATGATCCCATCCCTTTGCTGTTCTTTAAGATAGGAATTATAGAGATTTAAAGTATATTTAGTGATACTTTTCATCTTCCTGCTTGGAACCTTTATTAAGATCGGATCATAAAGCTCATCAGATCAGTAGAAGATTTTTCAAGACATGCGTCAGTGAAACTCCTCCTACATGTGATTATGTAAACTATAATGGTTGTCAGGGTGAATCAGTCTGCAAATGCCTGGGCTGGACAATCAGTCCTTCCTCTTTCTATTCTTCATATTTACCATGCTAACTCTTCTTTTGCTGCTTTCATCCCTGCTAGCCTCTCCCCAACTTTTCACTTTTTTATCTTTCAAAATCTGAATCATATATTGCCTTCAGGACTCAGGTTATTGCCCAGTGATAATCATGACATGCTAAATCTGAAGATAACCTTAGAGCTCTCCAAAGCTCACTCACTTGTTTTATGAATGAGAAAACTGAATCCCAGAGAAGAGACGTGACCTACCTGCTTGTCTGGAAACCTAGGTCACCTGATTTCCAACTTGGTATACTTCTTACCCCTGCACACCAGTTCCAGTTGGGTTGGTCATATCCCTTTGACCACCTTCATTTAGAAACATCTGAAAAATAGATAAGGAGTCAGAGACGAAAAAATCAGCTTTATTGTTGCTAAGGCTTGATTGGAGAATGTGGCCTGGATCTGTGACCACAAATGGGATTCTAATGGCTGTCACTTTGCCCCTCTCCCACATCAAACTGGACTGACTTGCTACCAAGACAAAGAACAAAGAAGCCTAGTCTCAGTGCATTTACCACATTGCTCATGCCATTTGCAGCCACGTGGACCTAGAGATTGTCACACTGGGGGAAGGCAGCTCTGAACTAACCAAATTCAATCGTTTTTCCCAATTTCACCAAACATGTAAGTCATTCCTCTTGGATAGAAACAGTGAGTGAGAGGTAGGAAAAAAGAGCATAAGCTCTATTCAATATTGATGAAGGGGTGAAAGTCCCTCTTTTTATAGACCAAGTTTGGAAGGAAGACACAAGGAAGAAAAATGCTCCCTCTAACAATCTTCTATTCCCAAAGAGTCTGTAAGTGACTCAAATCCGGGACTATGTTTTGTCAAGACACTGTAAATAAACAACTGCTATTTATAACTGCCCAACATCTTATTCCCCCTCTTTAAGTAAAAAAATCCTGATTTTCCTCTGGGAAACCCCAACTCCTCTTAACTCAATCAATAGAGTTGTAGCAGAGTTCAAATCCCTACCCCATACCCCACCCAGTTCCAGAGGGGGATATATGACCCAGGACAGACCAAACAGGCACTGTATCGATTTAGAGATGGAGAGGTGACACAAGTCATGACAAAATGAGCCACACGTGGGACTTCGATAGAATTATTAGGAAATAAATGTCACTCTGTTTCTGCTGGGTTTGTTAAGCCTGGAGGTGCAGATAACCATCTTTGTCATCATGTGGAAAGAGTCTGCCTGATAATGATGTAAGCATAAGGAAAGGCAGAGCTGAGATGTGGGCAATGCAAGATGGAGAAACATGGCGAACACCTGGATGATATCATTGAGCCCCCAAACCCAGTTTTTCTTTAAGCCAGATTGATTCCAAGAATTTTTTTAACTGTGTGAACAAATGAAAAAACTTTCTCCACATAATTTTTTAAACACCTAGAGTAGGACTTCTATCATAAACAAAAGACTACTGATGAAAATACCTTCTTTACTGACAACTCTAGAGCCATTCCTCTCACTTCTGTGGTTTTCTGATCCACACTGTTTTTGCCTATCTCAAAATCCACTAACTCAGCACTGGAATGACACAAATCATTCCTTTCTTTTTACTCCCATGCTGATTATTTTCAAGGCATGCATTGTCCCCTTCCCAGTTAGTCTGTAAATATTCGGATACCAGAAGTAATGTTTTATTCTTCTTTTTTACTTTTCTTTTTTTCTCTTTATTTCCAAATTTATTGAGACATATTTGACATATGTAAGTTTAAGGTGTATGATTTGATGATTTGATATATGTATATGTTGCAAAATGATTACCATAAAAAGGTTAGCTAACGTTTTCATCTCTGTTTCTATGAATTCACTTTCTTTTAGATTCCACATATAAGTGAGACCATACAGTATTTGTCTAGACAAAATGGAAAGGCAACCTATGGGATTGGAGAAAGTATTTGCAAGTCTATATGTAAAATAGAGAGAAACTAGGATTTACTATATAGCACAGTAAGCTATATTCAATATCTTGTAATAACCTATAATGTAAGATAATTTTTTTAATGAGTATAGAGTTTCAGTTTTGGAAGATGAAAAAGTTCTGGAGATTGGTTGCACAACAGTGTGAATGTACTTAACGCTACCGTGTTGTACACATAACAGTGGTTAAGATAGTACGTTTTATGTTATGTGCATTTGATCACAATTAAGAAAAAAAGAGATTAATATTTTTAGAGCTGTAAATGACTGATGTACACGGAAGAACTATGACCATGTAAGAAATACTGAAGAAGGGTTAGAGAAAAAATAAACTGCAGGATGATCAAACAATATTAATGAAAATGGAGAATATAAACAGACCAATCACAAGCACTGAAATTGAGACTGTGATTAAAAATCTTCCAACAAACAAAAGCCCAGGACCAGATGGCTTCACAGGCGAATTCTATCAAACATTTAGAGAAGAGCTAACACCTATCCTTCTCAAACTCTTCCAAAATATAGCAGAGGGAGGAACACTCCCAAATTCATTCTGTGAGACCACCATCACCCTGAAACCAAAACCAGACAAAGATGTTACAAAGAAAGAAAACTACAGGCCAATATCACTGATGAACATAGATGCAGAAGTCCTCAACAAAATACAAGCAAACAGAATCCAACAGCACATTAAAAGGATCATACACTATGATGAAGTGGGGTTTATCCCACGAATGCAAGGATTCTTCAATATACACAAATCAATCAAGGTGATACATCATATTAACAAATTGAAGGATAAAAACAATATGATCATCTCAATAGATGCAGAAAAAGCTTCTGACAAAATTCACACGCATTTATGATAAAAACCCTGAAGAAAGTAGGCATAGAGGGAACTTACCTCAACATAATAAAGGCCATATATGACAAACCCACAGCCAACATCATTCTCCATGGTGAAGAACTGAAACCACTGCCTCTGAAATCAGGAAAAAGAGAAAGATGTCCACTCTCACTGCTATTATTCAACATAGTTTTGGAAGCTTTAGCCACAGCAATCAGAGAAGAAAAAGAAATAAAAGGAATCCAAATCGGAAAAGAAGAAGTAAAGCTGTCACTGTTTGCAGATGACATGCTACTATACATAGAGAATCCTAAAGATGCTACCAGAAAACTACTAGAGCTAATCAATGAATTTGGTAAAGTAGCAGGATACAAAATGAATGCACAGAAATCTCTTGCATTCCTATACACTAATGATGAAAAATCTGAAAGAGAAATTAAGGAAACACTCCCATTTACCATTGCAAAAAAAAAGAATAAAATACCTAGGAATAAACCTACTTAAGGAGACAAAAAAACTGTATGCAGAAAACTATAAGACACTGATGAAAGAAATTAAAGATGTTACAAACAGATGGAGTGATATACCATGTTCCTGGATTGGAAGAATCAACATTGTGAAAATGACTAATCTACCCAAAGCAATCTACAGATTCTATGCAAACCTTATCAAACTACCAATGGCATTTTTCACAGAACTAGAACAAAAAATTTCACAATTTGTATGGAAACACAGAAGACCCCAATAGCCAAAGCAATCTTGAGAAAGAAAAACGGAGCTGGAGGAATCAGGCTCCCAGACTTCAGACTAAACTACAAAGCCACAGTAATTAAGACAGTACGGCACTGAAACAAAAACAGAAATATATATCAATGGAACACGACAGACAGCCCAGAGATAAACCCACACACGTCACCTTATTTTTGATAAAGGAGGCAAGAATATACAATGGAGAAAAGACAGCCTCTTCAATATGTGGTGCTGGGAAAGCCGGACAGCTACATGTAAAAGAATGAAATTAGAACACTTCCTAACACCATACATAAAAATAAACTCAAAATAGATTAAAGACCTAAATGTAAGGCCAGACACTATCAAACTCTTAGAGGAAAACATAGCCAGAACACTCTATGACATAAATCACAGCAAGATCCTTTTTGACCCACGTCTTAGAGAAATGGAAGTAAAAACAAAAATAAACAAATGGGACCTAATGAGACTTAAAAGCTTTTGCACAGCAAAGGAAACCATAAACAAGCCAAAAAGACAGCTCTTAGAATGGAAGAAAATATTTGCAAATGAAGCAATTGACTAAGGATTAATCTCAAAAATCTACAAGCAGCTCATGCAGCTCAATATCAAAAAAACAAATAATCCAATCCAAAAATGGGCAGAAGACCTAAATAGACGTTTCTCCAAAGAAGATATACAGGTTGCTAAGAAACACATGAAACGATGCTCAACATCACTAATCATTAGAGAAATGCAAATCAAAACTACACTGAGGTATCACCTCACACCACTCAGAATGGCCATCATCAAAATATCTATAAACAATAAATGCCGGAGAGGGTGTGGAGAAAAGGGAACCCTCTTGCACTGTTGGTGGGAATGTAAATTGATACAGCCACTAAGTAGAACAGTAAGGAGGTTCCTTAAAAAACTAAAAATAGAGCTACCATATGACCCAGCAAACCCACTACTGGGCATATACCTTGATAAATCCATAATTCAAAAAGAGTCATGTACCACAATGTTCATTGCAGCTCTATTTACCATAGTCAGGACATGGAAGCAACCTAAGTGTCCATCGACAGATGAATGGATAAAGATGTGGCACACATATACAATGGAATACTACTCAGCCATATAAAGAAATGAAATTGAGTTATTTGTAGTGAGGTGGATGTACCTAGAGTCTGTCATACAGAGTGAAGGCAGAAAGAGAAAAATAAATACCATACGCTAACACATATATGTGGAATCTAAAGAAAAAAAAAGCAAATGGTTATGAAGAACCTAGGGGCAGGACAGGAATAAAGACGCAGACATAGAGAATGGACTTGAGGACACTGGGATGGGGAAGGGTAAGCTGGGACGAAGTGAGAGAGTGGCATGGACTTATGTATATTACCAAATGTAAAATAGATAGCTAGTGGGAAGCAGCCCCATAGCACAGGGAGATCAGCCTGGTGCTTTGTGATCACCTAGAGGGGTGGGATAGGGAGGGTGTGAGGGAGACACAAGGAGGAGATATGGGGATATATGTATACATACAGCTGATTCACTTTGTGGTACAGCAGAAACTAAGACACCATTATAAAGCAATTATACTCCAGTAAAGATGTTAAAAGAAAAAATAAACTATACCTACATATAATAGTCAATAAAAGAAAAAAAACAAGAAAGAAAAACAGAATGTCTGGCATATTTCTAAATGGTTTCTTTTTCCTCTCCCCTTGCCAGAAGAACAAGGGAATTGCTGACCTGACACAAACAGACTGCCAGATATTTGTCCAGGGAAGATAGTTTTATTTGGGATCAGCAGAGACTTGCAGAAGTCTGCAACCATAGCAAGCTAAGTCCTGCATGGCAAGGGAAGGAGAACTCTTTTACAGAGAGGAAAAGGAAGTTGGGAGGGTTATAATAAACAAAGAGTCCATGTGTTTTCATTGGCTGAGTCTTTGCCAGGAAAGAATAGGAGTCTTTCTTCTTCCTGTTGGGCTCTGCTATCTTCACAGGGCACAGGAGCTCCCCCTTCTGGTCCCCTAAATCTATTTAATTGAGGTTTTTGTTTATTAATTTTTTATAGAATTTTTCTCCAACATTTACTGTGAGAACCTGGTTGAGTTCCTGGATGTAAAACTCACAAAAGCATGGGGTCCTCTCTATGACTGGGCCCCCTTGGAGTTTTTAATTTTCAGTCTTGTCTACACTGAACCTCGAGCAATTTGTCAATTACAGTTTGGGTTTTCCTACCTTGGCACCGCCGCGGCAGTTTTCACTTGTGAGTCAGCTCTAGTGAGCCATGACTCCCTGTATTTGCCTGTCTGCCTCTCCAGTCATGGGGGCAGCGGTTTGTCCTGTGTCCTCGCCTCTCTATTACATATCTAAGAAAAGTTGTTGATTTTTCAGTCTGTTCAGCTTTTTACCTGTTGTTAGGATGTAGTGGTGACTTTCAAGTTCCTTACTTGGGAAACCGGAAACCAAGTTTAGCACTGATTTATTTGCTTTTAATGTTGAGTTGTAAGAATTTTTTATATATTCTAGATACAAGTCTTATCAGATATATAATTTGCAAATATTTTCTCCCATTGTGTGGGTTAACTTTTACTTCATTAATAGTATCATTTGAAGCAGAAATGTTTTTAATTTGATGAATTCCAGTTTCACTATTTCTTTCTGTTGACATTGTACTTTTGGTGTTATCTCTAAGAATCTATTGCCTAACCCATGGTCACAAAGATTTATCCCTATGTTTTCATTGAAGAGTTTTATAGTTTTAGCTCATACATTTAGGTCATTGATCTCTCCTTTTACTCTTTGTGCCTTTGAATTTAATGTGTGTGTTTTTTAGAGATCATATAGTGGATCATTTTCTAAAAATCCATTCTGCTAATATCTACCTTTTCTTTGGAGTGCTTAATCTATTTACATTTAATATAATTACTAATAAGGTGGGACTGTGTGTCTGCCATTTTGCTATTTGTTTTCTATATTTTGTTTGTTTGTTTCTCTCTTCCTCCACTGCTGAATTTTCAAGGCTATATACATATGCAAACAAGTTTAGAATCACTATATATTTCTGGTGAATTTAGCCTTTATTCTGTGGTGACCATCTCTAGCCTTAATAATGCTTTTTGTCTTAGTCTTTTTTATCTTTTAGTAATATTGCTATCCTAGTTTTCTTTTTTTAAAATAAATAAATAAATACATTTATTTATTTATTTAGGCTGCTTTGGGTCTTTGTTGCTGTGCACGGGCTTTCTCTAGTTGTGGCAAGCAGGGGCTACTCTTTGTTGCGGTGCATGGGCTTCTCACTGCGGTGGCTTCTCTTGTTGCAGAGCATGGGCTCTAGGCCTGTAGGCTTCAGTATTTGTGGTGCTCAGGCTCAGTAGTCGTGGCTCATGGGCTCTAGAGCGCAGGCTCAGTAGTTGTGGTGCACGGGCTTAGTTGCTCTGCGGCATGTGGGATCTTCCCAGACCAGGGCTCAAACCCATGTCCCCTGCATTGGCAGGCAGATTCTTAACCACTGCACCACCAGGGAAGCCCCTATCCTAGCTTTCTTTATTCTACTCTTTTGCCTCGTACATCTTTTTCCCCCTCTGGTATATCTTTTGATAATTTATTATTTCAACCCTTCTTAGAAATGTTTATTTAATGAGATTATATATATTTGGATTTGTCTCTACCATCTTACTGTTTCATTTCTATTCAAACTTCTTTTTGTATTCTTCTAATTCTTTCTCTCTCTCTCTCTTTCTCTCTTATGATTGTTATGGTAAAATTATTGTATTTTATTCTTTTTTTTAATTTTTATTCTTTATTTTTATTATTTTTCTTTTTATTTTTTTTCACATTCCACTCCCTTTTCCTGTAACAGTTTGAATTTATATATCAAGTACTATTTTTTTTTCTTTTTTTTGGCCATGCTGCACGTCATGTGGAATCTTAGCTCCCTGGCAAGGGATCGAACCCGTTCTTCCTGCAGTGGAAGTGTGGAGTCTTAACCACTGGACCGCCAGGAAAGTCCCTCAAGTAATATTCTTTAAGTCGTTATCAGTACCGTTTTCTTTCATAACACAGCCTAAAGTTGAAAATAATACCTTAATCTCCCTCCTCCACAAAAAACATGGATGTTAGTACATTTTAACTCCAAGCAATGCTCCTCCCATGCCTGCCAACAACAGGCCGTTTGGTCCAATATTTTGTTTTGTCCTTTTTTTTAGACCAATAAATTAGACATGATTAATATTTTATACATAAAATGTTTACTTATATTGACATACATGCTTACTGTCTAATCTGTTCAACATTCCTTCCTTTTACAGAAACAAAAACAATAAAATGCACACACTTTAGTATGTAGTTCAATGAGTTTTGACAAATATGTACACACATTTTTGGAGATGCAGCCAGGCAGCACATCTGCCACCCTACGCCCTGCCACTGGCTGTAGGGAGCACAGTCAGTAGACAGCGGGCCATGTGGAGGAGAGCTGGGAACTCTGGTAATCTGGAAAGTGCATACTCCCTTCTCAATGGAGAAGGTGCTACTTTAGTCAGTTGTTGCCATTAGGGCCCAGTGTTGTCAGTTCTTTGGATTTTTCATGAGATGCTGGAAATACAGAAATTATGAAAAATATTCTTACTTGTCTTTTTTTTTTTTTTTTTTTTTTTTTGGC